>NC_048304.1:113241093-113430463 GCF_013100865.1 Trachemys scripta elegans
CGGCTCCCGGCCCGGCTCCCGGCCCCACGGGCTCGGCTCCCGGCTCCCCGCCCCGCGGGCTCGGCTCCCGGCCCGGCACCGCGCTCCCGGCTCCCCGCCCGGCCCGGCACTGTGACCCTGGCCCGGCACCATGCCCCCGGCCCCACACCGGCCCCGGCCGAGCACCACCGAGCCCTCCAGATTTTCCCGGACATGCCCGGCTTTTGGGGATTTCCCCCCGGACGGGGATTTGAGCCCCCAAAAGCCGGACATGTCTGGGAAAATCCGGACGTATGGTAACCCTAGCAAACCAGTCCCACCCTCTACTCACTCTGGGTTCCAGCTCGGTGCCCTGAACTGAACAGCTAGGTCTGCTCCTTTATCTATGCTGTAGTTTTGCCTGGGCCACTTCCTACACAGCCTCTTAAGTTCTCCTCTGGGTCCTTCTGCCTCTTAACTACTTATTCAGGGTCTCTCCCAGGCCTCCCCACTTGGATAGTTTTTCCTGATTCTGAGATTTCTGCCTGACATTCTCTCTCTCCAGCCCATGCCCCAGCTGGGCTTTAGCACCACTTAAAGCCTGCCTCTCATGCCCATTATTGTAGCCACTTTCTGCTCTTCAGATGGTATTTGCCTGATTCCTCTCAGGTGGGCCTCAGTCTGTAATCAGGCTGACTTAGCCCCAGGCTCTCCAGCCCCCAGGGCACATCCCCCTGTTAAAATGACAAATAAGCTAAACTTTTAATAGCCTGGATATTGATTAGTGGATGGCTGCTGCATCCCTTCTCCCCAGAACACCATGTTAAACTGGTGATGGTTTTGGCTGTGGAAGGCTCAAGTGAGAGAGCACTAGACACACAAGTTTCAGTTCAGGATGGTTCTCTCTCTCTCTCTCTCTCTCTCTCCACACACACACAGACACACACAGTAGCAGCACAATAACCCAATTCTGTCCTTTCTTTTTCTTACTCAGCATACTATGCAGTAATCTCACATGAGCCTGAATCTTGCAAGTTATGTAGGGTTTTGGCAGAACTGTCACTTCCTTTACAATACAATGCTTTTTGGGCTTGCATTCATTATTAAAGAAATATTATTTGTCCTAGGATTAGTCAGTCCCAGTGCAATGCTTGGTGATTAATTTGTAGTGATTTATCTGGGTCATAGATCAGTATGTTATACACAACAAAATTGCATATTTATCTAATCTTGTAGTAGGACAGATCAAGTTATTATGATAACGTGTGTCAGAAAATGAACAGGGTGTGCATTCTCTTTTGGTTGGAAATGAAAATTGTTAGGTAATTCTCTTTGTCGGGTTGCCAAAGGAGAGGTGTTTGTAGATTTTGAAGTCAATTGCCATGAAAAGCGTTCCCATCTGTCTGACCTTTCGGCTCGAGGCCCAAATCTCACATTAGGATCTCAGAATTCAAGCTCCCGTAGAGTCCCATTGCCTTCTATTTTCTTCCTAAACCCATGGAAGTTCCATTTTCCATGGGTATACAATATATCCTCATATTTTCAAGGTATACAGGGGGTTAAACGAGTGGAATACCTGGTTTATCTTGTTTGTGTTGCTAAGAACTTCTTGCCCTAATCCACACAGATAAATATATTACTAGGTTAGCTTTAAAATAGTGGCAAAAATGTGTTTGGACTGCATTAATGCATGAGTCTGTGCTGGTGGATCCCAGTGTAGAATGAGGACCTAAGTCTGTTTCTTAACCATACAGTTCTTTTATTTGCTGTCTCCTGAAGCCTTAATAAGTCATGCATCGTCAATATCCCCTTTTCTGTCTATGCTATCATGTGCAATGATCCTCTTTCTATAGAACAGAGAATGCAAAATGTGTAATTTATGTCTGATGGATGGGAAAAAGCTAGTGTTCTGAGCTACAGTTCCAGATTATAAGGAAAAATGAAAAAGCAGCAACACGCTCAAATATAAGATCATTTAAATAGTATGGACCATATTCTGCTTTCAGTTACACTGGGACAATCCTGTTTACTTAAATGCAGTTGCATCAGCACAGCAGAGAGCAAAATTTAACCCCTTACTTCCTATGCTTTGAATGTCTGAAAAAACATTAATATCACACATAAAAATATTTTAAAATGGAGCTTCTCCTAAATATTATGAATTCTCCTATAATCAATATCACAATATAGATATTTATGTGTAGCTGAAAGAACACAAACTTTTACTGTATTGAATATTTTAACTCAAGGCATGTTATATGATTTAACAATTCTAGTATGTAAATCACTTTACAGTTCTGTACTTAGTGGAATTAGTCCAACTTTAGAGGTAATAAGTCTCACCTGATTTTATCAATAGGCTGGGAGGTCTTGTTACCTTATTAATAATTTTCTGGTACTCGCATTTATAAGTGCAAGAAGAGTTAAAGAGATGAAACAGAACAGGTAAGAAAACAGAGAGTGAGTGAAGTGACATGAAATGAATTTTCTAAAACTGGAAACATGAACTCAATCCTTTCATTAGTCCTGCATCTGACAAAGTGTATTCTCATATGTTTTAGCCGGAACAGTGTAAAGAGCGTTCAAAACAGATACAATTGCAAAGCAGGAAAGATCACAGTTATGTGGAGGCCTGACAATATGATCTCATCAAGCTAGAACTTGAAATTACAAGCATCACTTCAGATAAGATCAAAGGAAGTTTCCTGTCTCAATGATGTGACATTATCAGGTTTGAGACTGTAGCAAAGACACATGCACAAATTTGTGAACTAACAAGGCAGATTGAGAACACACTGGTTGGCAGGGTATTTTAGTTTCCTGAATTGCCTTGAGCTGGGCATAATTAGAGCTCATTTTTTGCACATGGCAGAGCCATCCTAAAGACTAAAAGAGCTGGGTTCTCACCGAAGATGGAAAAATGTCCATCTTTTAATTAACATAAGTTCAAACATCTGACCCATGTTTCACAGTGTATAGACAGGTTTAGAGTCAAAGTAACCAACCCTTATGGAAAAGTCCTATTAAAGTGAACTAGCTCAGTGGTTTGAGCATTGGCTTGCTAAACCCAGGGTTGTAAACTCAATCCTTGAGGGGGCCACTTAGGGATCTAGGGCAAAATCAGTATTTGGTCCTGCTAGTGAGGGCAGGGGGCTGGACTTAATGACCTTTCAAGGGCCCTTCCAGTTCTAGGAGATATATCTCCATTAGTTTATTATACCATTGGGTGTATACAGAAATTAATTTAAAATCCAATCGAATTTAGTAGAGAATTAGATACCTGTTTTAGAACTCTATAGTCTGCTTTAAACATCCTATAGAAAAGTGATCACTTGCTGTTAAAATATTCTATCAAGCTTTTCCTTAAGTAATACAACTGGAAATTTACTGGCAGTACTATCCAGTTGATTTATACTCCATTATTACAAAATGAACATAACGGCCTAGATTCTCTATTCAGTGAAGCAGAGAATTCTATTCTATATAGCTGTTTATACTGCACCCATCACTGTAGTATCTGAGCACCTTGCAATGGTGCTTTAAGCAACATGACTGCACATCTGTTAGGGGTTTGTTCTCTCATCCTCTCCCGAACGGGAGAAGCATGTGCACTGGAGTGATTTGTTTTGGTAGAGTTTTTTTCCAACTAAATAAATATGCCTGTTGGCATGTGTTTATATTAGAGAGGGCAAGATGAAAGAAATGGAGCAGAAAGTGGTGAGGTTTGTGATGGTCCTTAGTTCCTGGGGGATTTCATTACCCCGCCTTGGATCACAGCTGGAGAAGGTTCCATCTCTCACACCGATGAGCTTTATTCTTATTATTGAGAGTTCCATTGTGCCAGAGGAGCAAAGTTGTCAACTGTGGTCCAAGTCCCAGAACTTTAGATGGTCTTTTAGGTATCCTGGGCCCAGGCCATGGAGTGTTATGAAGACAAGGACTGAGATCTTGGACTTGATTCAAGATTTCATGGGAAACCAGCATAGAGAGCAGAGGACAGGTGTGATGGAGTCACAGTCGCCCATGTTCCTGAGGAGATGTGCTGCCATATTTGTATGAGTTGGAGTTTCCTAGGTGCTGACGATTTCATAGAATCATAGAATATCAGGGTTGGAAGGGACCTCAGGAGGTCATCTAGTCCAACCCCCGACTCAAAGCAGGACTAATCCCCAAACAGATATTTGCCCCAGATCCCTAAATGGTCCCCCTCAAGGATTGAAGTCACAACCCTGGGTTTAGCAGGCCAAAGCTCAAACCACTGAGCTATCCCTTCCCCCAGAGGTAGAGCACATTGCTGTAGTCCAGCGGAGAGGTAACTAAGGTATGAATAACTGAGGCCAGGACTTTGTCCACCAGGATGGGACAGAATCTGCTCATCAGCATTATTCACAACCATTGCAATGTGGGAGCTCAGCGTCACCAAGGAATCTGAGACTACTCCTAGACTATGGACTGAATTGACAAATTGTGAATGTGACCCTTCAACCAAAGAAGACTTCACTGTGGTGACAAGTGCCTCAAAATATTTTTCTCTTCCCATCAGCCTCAGGTCTGACTTGCTCAGGTTCAGCTTCAGCCAGCTGTTCTTCGTCCATGTGCTGATCTCATCCAAGCCCTTGGCCATATTGGTGGTAGTGATATGGTCATATGTGGAGAAAGATAGGTAGAGACATGTCTCATCTGCATATTGCTGGCACTGAAGACCATGCCATCTGACTGGTTCACCTAGTGGTTGCATGTAGATGTTGAAAAGGTCTAAAGAGAGAATTGATCCTTGTGGAACCCCACAAGTGAGGATCTATAGGTGGAGGTGCAGTTTCTTATCACTACTCTTTGGGTGCATCCTGCCAGGAATGATTCAAACCATTTTAGTGCATTATTCTGGACTCCTGCCACCTCTCAGTATTCTCATGGTCAACAATGTCAAATGCTGCAGAGAGGTCCAGAAGGATCAGAATGGATATCTGTCCTCTATCCGTTGAAAGGAGTAGATCATCCATGGGAACTGCTAAAGCAATTTCAGTTTTGTGTCCTGGCCTGAATCCAGATTGTGCTGGGTCCAGAATGTTAGCCTCAGAAAGATGAGCCTTTTGCTAACTTTGATATGGGAAATTTGACACTGGGGTGATAATTGGTTAGGACTAATGTATCCAGGGTGGGTTTCTTCAGTGGTGGTTGGACTACTGCATATTTGAAGGAGGAAGGGAAGATTCCTTTTCTGAATGAGCTGTTGGATATTTTGGTCAGGAGTAAAACCAGTTGTCCATGATTCTATTTCACGAGCCAGGAAGGGCATGGGTCAGATTCACGTCTTGGTTTGGGACTCCTTGATGAATAAATATACTGACCTCTAGGAATGCAGGTGGGTGAAGGCAGAGTGGATCTGTGCTGTTTGAGAAGGCTTCCTGAGTGTGCATGATCTTTTTAATGAAGTAGGTTCTCTTAGTGCTTTGCAGTGCTTGGTGCTTAGCTTTGGTGCAGGTTGTAGGCATTCAGGATTAATGAAGCAATTTACCACCCTGGCTAGCTCCTTGGGGAGGGATTTGGCAGCCTCAGTGGAGGCTGATAAGATGGTTCTTTATGCCTCCAGATGGTTCTTTACAGCCTCAGCATAAGCTTTGAGGAATTCATTATGTTTCTTCCTGTCTGAATCAGCCCTGGTTTTCCACCATCTACACTTGAGTTGCCACCTCTCTCTCCACATGGTGCAGGGTGCCAGAAAACCAAGGAGATCTGTGTGGGTGAGGGGGAAGAAGGGGCCATTGGGGGGCCAGCGTGTAATGATCACAGGGTCCTCCACTCCTTGTCATGTGTGCGGGGTGCTGTTGTACTTTAGCAGGCTTTTTTTCAGAAGGGGGCAGTGAGGGAGCTGGTTTTGGCTTATTGAGTGTCTGGGCAGATCTGAGCGGGTTTGAGCCTTCGCTCAGCTTGCAATAGTCCCCAAAGGACTGTCTGCTAGCTGGGGATTGGCTGGAGCAATGTGCTCTGGCTATGCCCCCTCCCATCCCATTCACACAGATATTGCATGTTGAAGCAGGCTCCATTTGCAGAGTGGAACAGACAGTGCAATGTGATATAAGTCAAGGGTTGATAAGCAGGGAAGGGTAGAATTATTAAGTGCCTTTGCTTCAATACTATAGATAGATGTACTTAGATGTGAAATATTATTTTGTCAAATATATGCATACTCTCACACTTAGAAACAGATTTCACATGGCACCTCCATTGGTATACGAAACATCAATCACACATGCAGAATGACCATATAGTCTCTCTTTTCTGGATGTATATACCACAGAGCACTGAAACATTTATGAAGTAACCTGTACATTAAAAAGAAAACTATAAGAAACAACACTTTCCTCAATTACTCTCCAAGGTGTTAACATTACAGAAATTGATGAGTATTGCTCTGTAGGTCTATAAAACATGAACTCTATCACTTTAGTGTATAAATAACCAAACACGGATAGTAACTATTGTTTCAATAGCACAGCTCTGTTGCAACCACCCACTTCTTGCACAATCTTTCCCTTCAATTAGAGGCGAAAAATGCAGCGTGTTCTTCATCTTAATAAACTTGCTTTTGTTGATTAACACAGTGTTTTATGAGACCTGAAAGAACCAAGTTAAATGAACAGGAAGTGAAAACTTATGATGGATGTGTCCCTCATAGCATTTAGAGCTTCTCCACTTTATTAAAAATTCCTAGTTACTCTTCACTGAATTGTTTAGTTTTTTTTAGCAGTCTCTGTCCTGATTAAAACAAATTAGCATCAAAGATTCCCAGTTGAATGAGGAATCATTAATTGAGAAACATGCAATGCTCCTTAATTACCTTTAGAACAGTCAGAGAACAAATAATCTTAGGTTTCAAAGGGGTTTGCACGCACTGTGCACTGTAGGCTCATTCTCTGTGTCTACTGGAATAAAAGTAGACTTGCATATACCGTTGAGGGATATCAATGCAAGCCTCAGTAAACTAATTGTAGATTGTTTATCTAAAGAAAAAAATAGCAAGGTAATGGCTGGCTGGAAGAGATAGATGTTTCAGTTTATTATGTTGATTATAGCTTTCAATTTGCTTTACATATGTCAATATTGACTGAAAAAATGTGAGCTGTTCTTTATTAATACAAATTGAAATACTTCAGTGTAAAATACTCCAGCTATGCAAGCATCTGACAAAATGTCAGATACATATGTATGGAGAGAGCAATTTTACAGTTTTAAATATAACACAAAAGAGACAAATAGGAAACAACATATGTTCCTCAGTAGAACATTCTTTAATATACAATTTTTCAAAGTGTTTTTTTCCCAGTCTATGACTCAGATTCTACAGATCAGTGCATCTGTATGGAAACCTCTATAGCAAAAAAGGAATAAATACTTTTCCTTTAAGAGCATCCACAAAATGCATACTAGTAAGATTATCTTAATATTAATATTAACATAAGAACGGCCATACTGGGGTCAGACCAAAGGTCCATCTTGCCCAGTATCCTGTCTTCCAACAGTGTTAATGCCAGGTGCCCCAGAGGGAATGAACAGAATGAGTCATCATCAAGTGATCCATCCCCTATCGCCCATTCCCAGCTTCTGGCAAATAGAGGCTAGGGACACCATCCCTGCCCATCCCAGCTAATAGCCATTGGTGGATCTAAGCCTCATGAATTTATCTAGTTCTTGTTTTAACCCTTTTATAGTATTGGCCCTCACAACCTCCTCTGGCAAAGAGTTCCACTGGTTGACTGTGTGTTGTTTGAAGAAATACTTCCTTTTGTTTGTTTTAAACCCACTGCCTATTAATTTCATTTGGTGACCCCTAGTTCTTGTGTTATAAGAAGGAGAAAATAACACTTCCTTATTTACTTTCTCCACACCAATCATCATTTTATAGACCTCAGTCATATCCCCCCTTAGTTGTCACTTTTCCAAGCTGAAAAGTCCCAGTCTTATTGCTCTCTCCTCATAAGGCAGCCATTCCATACCCCTAATAATTTTTGTTACTCTTTTCTGAACCTTTTTCAATTCCAGTATATCTTTTTTAAGATGGAGTGACCACATCTTCACGCAGTATTCAAGATGTGGGCGAACCATTGATTTATATAGAGGCAATATGATATTGTCTTATTATCTATCCCTTTCTTAATGATTCCCAGCATTGTTTGCTTTTGTGACTGCCACTGCACACTGAATAGATGTTTTCAGAGAACTATCCACAATGACTCCTAGATCTCTTTCTTGAGTGGTAACAGCTAATTTAGACCCCATCATTTTATATGTATAGTTGGGATTATGTTTTCCAATATGCATTACTTTGCATTTATTAACATTGAATTTCATCTACCTTTTTGTTGCCCAGTCACCCAGTTTTGAGACATCCTTTTGTAGCTCTTTGCATTTGCCTGGGACTTAACTATCTTGAGTAGTTTAGTATTATCTGCAAATTTTGCCACCTCACTGTTTACCCCTTTTTCCAGATCATTTATGAATATGTTGAATAGGACTGGTCCCAGAACAGACTCCTGGGGGACACCACTATTTACCTCTCTCCATTCTGAAAACTGACCATTTATTCCTACCCTTTGTTTCCTATCTTTTAATCGGTTACCAATCCATGAGAGGACCTTCCCTCTTATCCTATGACTTCTTACTTTGCTTAAGAGCCTTTGGTGAGGGACCTTGTCAAAAGCTTTCTGAAAATCTAAGTACACTATATCCACTGGATTCCCCCTTGTCCATATGCTTGTTGACCCCCCTCAAAGAATTCTAATAGATTGGTGAGGCATGATTTCCCTTTACTAAAACCATGTTGACACTTCCCAACAAATTATTTTCATATACGTGTCCAATCATTTTGTTCTTTACTATAGTTTCTATCAGTTTGCCTAGTACTGAAGTCAGGTTTACCAGACTGTAATTGCCGGGATCACCTCTGGAGCCCTTTAAAAAAATTGGCGTCACATTAGCTATCCTCCAGTCATTTGGTACAGAAACTGATTTAAATGATAGGTTACAGACTACAGTTAGTAATTCTGCAATTTCACATTTGAGTTCCTTCAGAACTCTTGGGTGAATACCATCTGATCCTGGTGATTTATTACTGTTTTAGTTTATCAATTTGTCCTAGAAACCTCCTCTAATGACTCCTCAATCTGGGACAGTTCCTCAGATTTGTCACCTAAAAAGAATGGCTCAGGTTTGGGAATCTCCCTCACATCCTCAATCGTGAAGACCAATGAAAAGAATTCATTTAGTTTTTCTGCAATGGCCTTATCGTCCTCAAGTGCTCCTTTAGCATCTCGATTGTCGAGTGGACCCACTTGTTGTTTAGCAGGCTTCTTGCTTCTGATGTATTTAATTTTTTTTTTTGCTATATTTATTTTTAACCTGCTCCTTTACACAGCACAAATGTAAAAACTTAATCAAAATTCAGGTTTCAGAGTAGTAGCCGTGTTAGTCTGTATCCGCAAAAAGAACAGGAGTACTTGTGGCACCTTAGAGACTAACAAATTTATTTGAGCATAAGCTTTCGTGGGCTACAGCCTACTTCATCGGATGCATGTAGTGGAAAATACAGTAGGAAGATATATATATTCACACAGAGAACATGAAACAATGGGTGTTACCATACACACTATAAGGAGAGTGATCAGTTAAGGTGAGCTTTTATCAGCAGGAGAGAAAAAAACCTATTTGTAGTGGTAATGAAAATGGCCCATT
Organism: Trachemys scripta elegans; assembly: GCF_013100865.1. Classification (NCBI taxonomy): domain Eukaryota; kingdom Metazoa; phylum Chordata; order Testudines; family Emydidae; genus Trachemys; species Trachemys scripta. The sequence goes on from NC_048304.1 coordinate 113,250,781, forward strand.
TCCAGCAATTGACAAGGAGATATGAGGAACTGGGGGGGGGGGGGGGCAGAGGGGAATAAGCATGGGGAAATAGTTTTACTTTGTGTAATGGCCCATCCACTCCCAGTCTTTGTTCAAGCCTAATTTAATGGTGTCCAATTTGCAAATTAATTCCAATTCAGCAGTCTCTTGTTGGAGTCGGTTTCTGAAGTTTTGTTGTTGTAATATTGCGACTTTTAGGTATGTAATCGAGTGGCCAGGGAGATTGAAGTGTTCTCCAACTGGTTTTTGAATGTTATAATTCTTGATGTCTGATTTGTGTCCATTTATTCTTTTACGTAGAGACTGTCCGGTTTGGCCAATGTACATGGCAGAGAGGCATTGCTGGCACATGATGGCATATATCACATTGGTAGATGTGCAGGTGAATGAGCCTCTGATAGTGTGGCTGATGTGATTAGGTCCTATGATGGTATCCCCTGAATAGATATGTGGACAGAGTTGGCAACAGGCTTTGTTGCAAGGATAGGTTCCTGGGTTAGTGTTTTTGTTGTGTGGTGTGTGGCTGCTGGTGAGTATTTGCTTCAGGTTTGGGAGCTGTCTGTAAGCAAGGACTGGCCTGTCTCCCAAGGTCTGTGAGAGTGATGGATTGTCCTTCAGGATAGGTTGTAGATCCTTGATGATGCGCTGGAGAGGTTTTAGTTGGGGGCTGAAGGTGATGGCTAGTGGCGTTCTGTTACTTTCTTTGTTGGGCCTGTTCTGTAATAGGTGACTTCTGGGTACTCATCTGGCTCTGTCAATCTGTTTTTTCACTTTTTCACAATGGATCGAGTGGTGTGGTCTACAGCCAAGCTCTACGATACAATCACATTTGCTCCAACCCCTCAGACAGAGACAAACACCTACAAGATCTCTATCAAGCGTTCTTACAACTACAATACCCACCTGCTGAAGTGAGTACCCAGAAGTCACTTCAATCTCCTTGGCCACTCGAGGCATATGTAAATTTCTGAGCATGTACATAGTGTATAAATAAATGGTGGACAGCAGGTTTCTGTATCCCAACTCATGTGAGGTGGCCTTCACATTAATATGATGCTCCCTACACTCTTCAGTGAGGACGCATAAGAAGTAGAATATCCTACTGTTCATTGCTTTAAGTTTTATTTACACTCCAGGAAGTTTATTTTGTGGCTGAAATAAAAATATTTTAAGCTGAACAAGTGCTGTTAATGGTATCCTTCCAACTGGCCTTCACTTTTAAACAGTGACTGTAAATCAAACAAGCTGATCTCTCCAGAAAGCAAATCTCCTGCTGCCAACTTGCACTGAAAATAGTAATGCTCTGCACTTCCATAGTGCCATCCATCAAAGCATCAATGCTTTGCAGACATTAATAAAGGAAGCCTCAGAATACCCTTTTGAGTTGTTTTTGTTTAAATCACAACTTGACTGAGAGAGAATCTGACACATAGAAAGGCTAAGGCACACATTTTCAAAATTAGCTTCAGATTTTGGATGCCCAAATTGAAACACAAGGGGCCAGATTCACCATTGTGCCCTCCTTACTCTGGGTATGGGTGAGAGGTCCACTTTGCAACTCTCAAATTCTGGCCCTGCTCCAAATTGCTCCAGTTTGCAACAGCTCTCGATAAGCCATTACATTGGCACAGAAGAGGTCACAAAATAGCTCTACTCAACTGAACACATGATCACTGTGAGCAAAGATGGCAGAATCAGGTTTATGAAAAATAAATGAAAAAATGTTCTTTAATCTGAGATGTTGGAAAGGCTTTATCTAGGGTTCTGGTTATTGTTCCTATAAGCAATATTTATTTGTCAGATGTATTCAAAATAGCTTTACTGTCTACTGGCTTAGATGTCCTCCTACAGATATCAGCTGAGGCAAGCATCAGTATTTCACATCAGGAAATGCTGCATCCTCGAGGCTGAAAAGTTAAGGTCCATTTATTTTTTACATGACTGAATAGAGACTGAACATCCAGCCAGATTATTTTAGGGACTGAGCCAGAGATCGAACCAGGTGGTGCTCGACCTGCAAGGACGCTTCGTCCATTTGAGATTTGTCTTCATGATGATGTCCTATATAAATGCCATACAATCTTGATAAGATGGCTCGCGTGAAAAACGAGAGAAAGCGCTTAATATTTTTAACAGAGACTTTACCTTTATTGTCCAGAAACCCTTCAGGTGGTTTTAAAAAAAAACAACTGGTAATCAAATTAAGTACATAATGACTGTGTAATCTAGATGAATACTGTCAAAGTTATTAGGCCTAAAAATTTAACCGTTGTTAAAGTGATCCCAAAATTCTTACCCTCAGGATTCCCGACCTACAGTGTACATTGTTTGGGAAAATAATCATTGCTGCTGATTTTATACATCAGACTCTATATATTAAGATCCAAACTTTTCCAATGTTCTACATTTTTGGTTCTACTATATAAATAGAGGGCCCCCCTGTGAAAAAAATGCAGTCAGGTCTAAATCTGAACTTGTCCGGTTAAAGATATACATCTGTCTCTTACAAAGGAATATAATTACTAGAACTCATTGCATTCTGAAGTGTAACTTATTTACACAGACTACATTCAAGTAGCTTCATGAGAGGGTACACACACACACCCGAGAAATGGAGAGATTGGTTCACCCATGCTACAGTATGCAATATATCTATTGCTTTGCTTTAAACAGTAATTTATAGCTGTGAATTTTCCCCCAGTAGTATCAATGACTGGTTTGCAAAAAAATAAATACAGATATCGAATCCTGATGGTCAGAATTTCATCACAGAGCCACTATTCAGATCAGTTTTTAGCCCTGTATTTTTAGTCCAACATAAATCACACTAAAGTTACAAAGGGTCACTCAACATTTTCTGAATTTGATCCAGAGTTCAAAAAATATGCTGGGAGCAGAGCATTGGAGATTCTAGAGCATAAAGCAAATGAGAATATCTGTCACCCAGTGTACTGTGGTCACCATTAAGAATCAGTATTTGCCAACAATTGGCACAGTGTGGCCCTGAGACACATCAGTATTTTCATAGATCTAAAACAAAGTAACCATAGTTACTCAGATACTGTGATTTGATTCCTATTGCAAACTTCCCATTTAATGGCGACCATTAAATTAATATTTCTCTTTAATGCATTTACTTTTACTAATTTGTACGCAGGGAGCCTGGGAGAAGAATGATCACGGAAGTGTTAGAAAAAGTACTCTGAATATAATGAAAATGTTGAATGACCCCATGACACTGGTATTTTATCTGAACAATAAAAACAACATGTTTTTAACTGATAACTTTATAAAATGCCTAATGAATACCTGCCCATCTCAAGTGCTACAATAAACATTATAATCCATTTAAACTTAAATTTACTTTTCAAGTAACGTCATACTCCAGGTGACTACAGGTAGATGCAATTCCCACTTGGGGGATTCCAGTCAGAGAAATTGCTCTGTAGAATACATGCCCTGTGTACCATGGGTCTCAGGTACACACAAAGAAATGTATATTTCTCATGTGTAATGTTTTGACAGAAAGATATTACAGAATTAGGGAAAATTTCCAGACAAGTGGTTTATTTCTTTTCTTTTTGAATGGCTAATTCACCATGCACACCAGTTCTACTGGCTTATTTTCCCTCAAGCGGTTCCGCATTAAAACTGACAGAAGGAGCTATTTTCAGAAGACTCTTTTTTCCAGGTTTTAAGTAGCATTGACTGAAAATTCACAAAAGAATCTTTAAAAATGAATCTTAGGTTTTAAGAAATAAGGGAGTGAGGTCAGAATAGTCAATAAAAACACAATATCATGATGGCATTATTTTAGCTTAAGAATCAGTCATATTTTAAGATAGGAAAATACTGAAACAATCATGCCAGCTAAGGAATAATTATAGCATAATTTATAAATGCACAATTTGTCAAAACAATATAGCAGTCATGGTAAGATGCAACCTAATAATCCTGTACAACCATTCCTTTTAATATTTATTTCATTTTTACATTCAGTCCTCATCCAAATTAAGTGGAATAGTTTTATGTATGAATGGCATTACAAAATAAACACTATCAACTCACAACAGGGCTTTATTACTGCTACTGCACCACCATGGCATGCAAGTAACTATGTAGTCAACTGTAAACAGTAAAATGTCATCACCTTCCTGAAATAAAAAAGAAAATGAAAAATACAGCTATAGTAGTAAACATCAATTTTTTTTATATCTTTCATATTTACCAAAACTCTATCATATACAAGAGGCATTTATACCTCTGTGGCTCTCTCCTACATTAGCACCTTGGCAATGGTGGAGGTGATAAACTTCACTTCCGAGCAAGAGCTAACAAAACTATTGGTTTCACATAAACCATCATCAACGTTTAATGCATAAATGAGAATAAGACCCATCTGCTACCTCCCCCCCCCCAACAGTCTCTTTTTCTTTTGCTGTATTTCAGAATTATAACTAACTGAAAATACAGTGAGGAGGGCCATATGAAGCTGTTTGTTGGAGTTTTTACCATGGTGAACAAGCTCCCCAAAGCTTGTTAGACTAATGCCTACTAGAGAGGATGCTTTTCTGTTAGCTTTTTTGTTGTTGTTGAGCATTGATTTGGTGAGGTCCCATATTGGATGGATGATCTGAGAACCACTGTTGGAATCAAGTTGGCTTTTGGAAGTTTATTATTATACAAATTTTGTATGCAGGATATTTCTTTAAATAGGATGAAAGTGAAGATCAGATGAAATTCTGCAGCTGGGAAAGGAAGGTCAGAGGAAGATCATAATTTATTATTAATTATTATTATGGATGGGTCAATGTGCTATTTGAGGTGCAACCTTTTTGCTGGGAGGTGAGGACAATGATTTACAGTCACTTTAGAATATTACAGTATTGAAGCAGAAGCAAGTATACTACTGCAAAGTAACAGCAAGTTAAATTCTCCTTAGGCTTGCAATCTTGGAGAGAGCTTTTGGAAAAAAAGGAAACTAGATTTCAGGATAGAATTTTCCATGCTCAATCAGCTCTGATAATTAGTTGGTATGGAAGACCAACATGTACTCTTTACAATACACATCAGTCAGAATTCTAATAAACTTCTTAGGAAGTGAAATACTGAAGTCCACCCATCATCCTGTTGTAGCCCAGATTGCAGGTCAGGGCCTTTAAGAAGGTAAAAAAACCACATGATATGCTTTAATCAGGTTTTTATATGATATGATCATCAAAATATATATTTCCTGTTTTGCTTGGCTACACCTACATACTGCTTAATTCAAAATCTACCTTCAGATTTGGGAAATGATAAAACAACCCCTAAATCCACATCAGCATCTTCAGTTCCTGCTTTCTGTAAGGATATTTTAACTCCGATTAAGAGAAGAAAACCATACAATTCTCACCATTACATTGAGCTCTACAAAAATGTCTTTTAGTGTCCTGTGAATAGTTTAGTTTTCAATTATACAATTTCCTTCTACATTACAAAACAATGTGTAGTCTTTCCTAGATGTACTCAATGCCCACCCCACCCCAATATATACTCAGCATCGAGACAAGTATTTAGTTTATTTCTAAATAAACTCATCAAATAGACTCATATTTGCCATAAGGTTGTTCTGCTGTGGGAAATAGCAGGCTCCAAGTGTGAATATAACAGGACACATTACTTATCATCATCATCATCATCATCTTCGTCATCATAATCCATAGGTTTGCCTCCAGAAAAACTGAGGCTGTAGTATAGCTTTCAATGGAAGCCATTTAAAAGGAAAACATTACAGAATGTACAAGTGCATCTTCTGGGCCTCACACACAAGTTCCTTGACGTGTTGAAAGATGATGTTTTCGATTTCTGACTCCTGAACTCTTATCTTTACTGTCTGCAGGCTTCTGTTGGGAAATGTCTATCAATGCACTTGCAATTGCAAGACCTGTAAGAAAAATAAAACAAAACAAAACACAATTTAGTGCCCAGTGGTGAGAAGACTTCCACAGCACTGTGTTGGTTCCTTTCATGTCCAGTCTTTTGTACTTTTCCAGCAAGTCATCAGCTATTTCAAAGTGAGATGGGAAGCTAACAAACATTTTCCTATTGTCTAAGATGTTTTTCTTGTAATTGGCCACAAAAGAGGGGGGGAAAGGCAGTGTGGTATGGTGATAGGGCACTAGGTTGGAAATGAGAAGGCCTCGGTTCCATCTTTTCTCTGCCACTGACCTCCTATGTGATTTTGGGCAAGCCACTTCACCACTCTGTGCCTCTGTTTTCTTTGTTTGTCCTGTTTACGTAGACAGAAGTTCTTTGGGACAGGGACTGTCTCTTACTATGTGTTTCCATAGTGCCTAGCACAGTGGGGCCCTGCATTCAGTTGAGATTTTAGGTGCTACTGTAATATAAATGACAACAACAAAAAGAAACTTGTAATTTTTTGTAAACGGTGTGAGCATGGTAGAAACCAAGTAAAGCCTTCAGGCCAAATTCTGTTCTCAATTATACTGTGCGGAACCTTGCAACACTCGTTTATCAAAGAAACATATTGGTAGGCTTGCAGTCTGTCCATACTTTGTGTCTGTGACTTCCTAATATACGTACTAAAGTAAAAGCTACATGGATTGTGGAAAACCAAGTGCAAGAAAAAGTGATAGACAACTTGTAAGCATCTACAAACCTTTTACACAGCAAGTAACTTTCATACTGGAGTTCATCTGCATAAAAACAGAATTAGCCTAATATTTTAAAGAGAAACAGATGTGATAACATAGTAGAATGAAGAAGTAAACTAGTTGTTTTACAATATTTCACTAGAACTGTAATCAAAGGATGTTTTTAGTCCAAATAGCTTTAATCAAAGAAAGAGACCAGCTTTAAGAAAACCATTAAACACAGCCTTAGCAAAGCAGATAGACATTTTTAGTACAAAACATGTACTTTCTTTATAAACTTGTCCCATTCGCTTGGCCAGTGGTGTGAAATTGTTAATGGCTTTGGGGAATTAAAAATAAGGATGAGAATGAAAAATGATTTGATCTCGGTATATCAGAGGTCTTATCATAGGAGACATAAAATCAGAGAAATTATAGATGGGTTGTTAACAGATAGTAAAACATGATGGTAATAGTTTATGTAAAATATTAGCAGCAACAGGTCACAAAAACACATTGTTTTATTTTTCAAACTCTGATGGAGTAACTGATTCTTGATTTCACAACATTCAGGGACCAATATAATCATAACTAATTAAAATAGTGTGGACAAACACAGTACAGGCTTCTCCTTAAAGCTCACTTAATGCACCTTAGTTGCAGATAGTGCCACTGCTAATCCACTCTAGGACCTTTTAAAATAGCTTCCAGTATTTGTAACAAATAACATGTATTATTGTTTTTACATGGATCTATCACAAAATCCAATTTTAAGTGTAATTCCTCACACATCATCTCACTGCATCACCTAGCTGATTATAAGTGAAAAGCTATAATTTTCAGTGTTTCTTTACGACTCTACAGTCTACTTTACTTATGCCAAATACATTGCCAGAAAGAAACCAAGCGGTTCAGGTTGCCGATATACTGGAAATTCTGTGCTAATCCAAAACTGTAATAGTATCTTCCCTATCTCACAAGGATGTTGCAAGATTTAATTAGTTAACGTGCATACAACTCTGAAAATGCAAAGTGCTATATTCTGTAGAAATGTTAAGTGCTGATATAATTTTTATGTTTCAGGATATGCAAGTGATTTTTCTCACATACACACACATATATATTTCCTGGCATTAGTTAGCGATCCCTAAAATTGGACACTGATATATGAAATTATAAGACACCTTTGAGGCACCTTTAAAACATTAGCGTATCTAGTGTTACTAAAGCCGGGGATAAAATCTAAGTGACATTTTTGATGCTTCCCTATATGTTACTCTGTTTAACAGCTAGGCTTAGCTAGTATGTTAAATGGATTGTATATTAGGAAGAAAACACTTCCAATTATTCTTATGTGATTTTTTTTTTTTTTAGTATGCTTGGTTGGTCATACTACATGCTGCTCATCCCATTCTGCATAACTAACATACAGGAAACACTGTTTCCTTCAAATCTAATGCTTCATACTGGGACACACTGGCATGCTGTTAGAGTTCCATTAAAATCAGGTCACTCCAGAAGATCATTTTTCAAAACGTCACACAAATCATCTGATGAAATTTACTTATTGTGTTCTCTAGGCCCAGCACAGTTCCTTGTTATCAAAGCAATACAATTAACTCGGGGAACAATTCATTATTTCAGACTGGCGGTCTAAAGGAATTTCATTTACCAAGTCAAGATGATGCACAGACGCTGCAGGCAAGCAGAATTTACATCAAAATACAACTGAAGGTTTGATAAAAATGCTGAGGTTTAAATATTTATTGTAAACTTTACCTTTATTTTGTAGGCTTTTGTTCCTAAAATGTCAAAAAACTAAGATGATTAAAGCTGGAAATGTAAATTCTATGATGCTCAACATCTGTCACCTCCGATTTCACGGCCAGTTTAGTTTACCTGTGATCTTTAGATATTTGGCTATGTCTAAACTAGAGACCTTACAGAGGCCAAGCTGGACTGAGGCAGCTGTGCCGCTGTAAGATCTCTTATGTAGCTGCTCTATGCCGATGGGAGAGGACTCTTCCGTTGACATGATCAAACCACCCCCAATGAACGGCAGTAGCTATGGAGGTGGGAGAAGCTCTCCCGCTGATGTAGCGCTGTGCACACTATCACTGATGCCGGCGAAACTTATGTCGCTCTCTGGGGTGTTTTTTTCATACCCCTGAGCAACATACATTTTCTGACATAGCCTTAATATTTGCCAAACCACAACATTATCTCGTTTCTTCTTATCTGTGGGTAGGGCATCAGTAAAGAGCATCCAGGCACAGAGAAGAATCTCTAATGGTCTGAGGTCTGGAAATTCAAGTCCAGTCACAGAACTAGATCTATTTTTAAGTCCAATTGGTTTTAGCTGCATAGAACTAGGTCAGGTTATTTTCATAATCCTTGTTGGAAAAAACAATCTGTAACTTGTTTTACAGATATGCATGGAAAGATACGGTAATTTAAAAGGGACTTCAGCCAAATATGTCACTGTAAAGTATACAGGTTTTTAAAGACAAATGCATTCACAATGAGAAAAATATGAGAGAAAACAATATGAACTTGGTTATCTTTTTTAGAAATATAATCTTTCCTAATGGAAGTTAAATGGTAATAGTTGATTGTCAAGCAGTAACTGCCTAATCATAAAATTACTGGTGTGTGGGTATACTGTTGTTGTTGTTTTAACAATTATGCAAAACAATTAATAAGTACAGGAATAAAATACAGCACATCAAATGAGATTGCCTTGCAAAGTGCATTCTCAATTTGTATACAAACACAGCACTTTAATTTTGCTTTTCAACAAAAAGCCTCTGAAAAGTCATTCATTTTGAGATGCTCTCCTCCCAGTCTCTGTAAAAGCAGGCAGTACTATATATTTTAATTTTCCAGCAAAACAGCTTCATTAGGCGTGAAAGGTTAATTGCAGGTTTAAGTGCAGTTCAGGGAACAGTGCATGGGTCTGTAGTGAATAGAACAGTCTGCTACAGGAAGGCTGAGCGCTATAAACTGTTTGCCCTGCTCAAATGTTTTACTACCTCATTTACTAACTGTCTTTTTTTACTGCTTGTATTTGTAGTTCTCCTAAGCCTTAAATAGCTATAGTTTTATTTCACTGTAATCAGATTTAAATGGAAATACCCATGCTGGGATGTTTAAATGTTTTGCCTGAGTGTATACAGCTACATACGAACTGATGTAAGACTACACTATCTTTCAGAGTAAGAAACTGTTTGCACTGTTGTTGTAGCACTATTGGTCCTAGGATAGGAGAGACACAAGGTTTGTGAGGTAGTATCTTTTATTAATTCCACTTCTATTGGTGAAGTTTTTGAGCTACACAGAGCTCTTCTTCAGGTCTGGGAAAGGTAATTAGAGTTTCAAAGTGGAACAGTTTGTTAAGCATAAGCAGTTAACACATATTGCAAGAGACAATTCAAGATGAAGTATCAGGGGGTAGCCGTGTTAGTCTGTATCTACAAAAACAACAAAGAGTCTGGTGGCACCTTAAAGACTAACAGATTTATTTGGGCATAAGCTTTCGTGAGTAAAAACTGAACTGTAGCTTTCACTCTATGCATCCGAAGAAGTGAGGTTTTTACTCATGAAAGCTTATGCCCAAATAAATCTGTTAGTCTTTAAGGTGCCACCAAATTCAAGATGAAGTGAGCAACTAACACTTCTACAGTCATAGTACAAAGGAGGGTTAATGAGTTACAGATTTTGTGTCTCATTACAACAGCTAGTGTCACTATTGAGTCCATAATTTTAGTGTCCAGCAGACCTATGAATTTAAGCTCCCAGCCTTGTCTTTTGAAGAGGTTGGCCAGGTTTCCTGTGAGGACAAGGACTGAGAGGTCAGATATGGATTGATCATTTCATGAAAAGTATTTGCCCCTAGGTGATAGGGTGTCTTTGTCTTTTATTTTTCTGTGAGAGTTCATTCAAGAGCATAGCAATTGTTTGGTGTCATCCACATAGTTGTTGTTGGGGCATTTGATACACTGGATGAGGTACACCATATGGTGTGAGATACACTGGATGAGGTACACCATGTGTTGTGATAGGCATGTGTAGGACCCGTGGTTCTTGAAAGGTGTGTTGTGCAGGGTGTTGATCATCGTAACAGTGGAAATATGTCTGCAGATTTTGCATCTGTTGTTATGACAGGGTTTGGTGCTGCTTTGAGTTGGTCAGTCCCGGTCTGCCAGAAGCTTGCTTCTGATGCTGAGCTTGGCGAGGTTGTTGTTTGAAGGCCAGAAGAGGGGGTTCATGAAAGATTTCTTTAAGGATGTGGTCCCCATCAAATATGGGTTGTAACTGTACACCGATATCCTATATAGGCACCAGTATGGTGTAGAGGTGACTACTAGGCGTGTGCAATTGGTGGGTTTTTTCCCCTCCCATATTGAAGCAGGTTCTCTTGTGGTGGCCTGTTCCATGATGGGACCTACTTCTCTGGTCGAGTGGTGTTGTTTGGTGAAGACATTTTTAAGTGTGTTATTCTGTGGTATCACAGTACATGGCTGTAGATAACAAACTTCTTGATGTGTCTGGGGTAATGAATGGATCTGTGAAGGTAAGTGTGATGATTCATGGGTTTCCTGAATATAATTGTCTGTGGGATTCCATTACTGAAGTGGATTGTGGTGGCCAGGAAGTTGATGCTGATGTCAGAGTGTTCTAGAAACAGTTTGGTGGATGGGTGGTGGTTGTAGAATTTGTGATGGAAATCTATAAGTGAGTTTAGGTTGTCTGTCTAGAGAATGAAAATATCATTGATGTATCTCAGGCATATATCTAGTTTGTTTCATGGTGCATTTTCCCAGAAATTAACATTTTAAAACTTGGTCTTATTTGCTGGCTGCTGGTAAATTTAAAGTTTTTCCTCTATAATTCATTTAATGAAAATATTATTGAGTTCATAAATATGTCTTTTGTTAAAATTGAGGATGTTAAAGATGACCTGTTATACATGACTATCCAGGTAATTGAAAAACATTCTTCCATTTAAATATATATTATTGGGAGATACAATTCTAGATAAATGTCTTCATTAGATTAAATTGTAGGCATTTTCATTGTTATGCAGAACCAGACCGTCTATAATGCTGAGGACACTATAATAACAGAGCTCAAAAAGATCAATTAGATTTGTTTGCTATCCTAACAAAAAAAAAATAACGAATAAAAAAAAAAAACCTGGTTAAGGTCACATGAAGCAATGAAAACAAAATGACAGCATTGTAACCGAGGTTGAGAGATTTACAAGAGAAAAGACTGGGTCAATAGTATGCTATTAAACCAATAGCTTCAGCACTTTGCACTGTTATTTCAGTTTCATTTGTTGACTTGTTAAAAAGATACTGTACAAGCTAAGTGTAGTAATGGACAAAGTGTCACTGCATTAGTCCAATGGACTCATTTTCATCACACAACCCAATGCCCACTAAATTTCACGCAAATGGATCTAAACAGTTTTAAAACATACTGAGTAAATGATGGGAATCACGGGCTGTAATGTGTGTTTAATGCAGATCACCATAGTGCTTAATGAGTACAGATTCATTCTGATCTCATCGGTACTACCTGTAATTCCATATCTGGAATTTTAACTGGGCTCTGCCACTCATTATTATTTCAGGACTATAAAGCACTTTTTATATATGGAGATATCTTGGTTCATCAAATCCAAACCATTTAGTGCTTTTTTCAGTTATATCTTAGCTTGATATAATGGTTCACATTCCTTGTTAACCTGTGTGAATGCACACTGGATCAGTATACATTCATTATTTAGAGATAGAAACATATACTGAATCGACACTAGATTGCTTGGGAGTTTAACTTTCAAAACAGATGATGATAAAGGTGTTTCTGGGCATTCACTGGAACTATTCTCAAAAAAAGAAGAACAGGAGTACTTGTGGCACCTTAGAGACTAACAAATTTATTAGAGCATAAGCTTTCGTGGACTACAGGCCACTTCCGAAGAAGTCCACGAAAGCTTATGCTCTAATAAATTTGTTAGTCTCTAAGGTGCCACAAGTACTCCTGTTCTTCTTTTTGCGGATACAGACTAACACGGCTGTTACTCTGAAACCTGGAACTATTCTCTCATCCTTTCTCTGAGACATTGCACCAAGAATATTCCTACCTAGTTCTGATGCTCGGGTGGAATTTTAAAGATCCAGTAACACTTCCAAAAGGCAATAGCTCCTACTTCGTCATTAACACTCTTTTCTCAATCAGAGGACAAAGGATTGTCTTGCAATTAATTTACACAACTGAGGGCCACAAAGGCCAGGGTGTTTCTACCACAGAGTTCCTGTGTGACTTTCAGCAAGACACTTAACTACCCTATGCCTCTGTGAAACAGGGATAACACTTTTCTGTTACGGATCACAAAGGTGTTGTGAGTCTCCATTAAAAAATAAATTCTAAAGCCCTTTGAGAGCTCAGTCATAAGATGTTACAAAAATACCCACTATTATTTTTATTATGTTTTAATGGCATTAATATGAAAATCACATACAACTGCCAAACCAGGTAATATTCAACTATCGAGGGTGGGTGTCATTGTGAAAGCTAACTTGAGTGAGATACGTGTGCATACCTGAGACAATTTGCGTAGATTAAAATAACTCCACAATAAGCCCAACATATCCTCCAAACCCCAATTTACTTTTAAATGTCTTCTGCTTTCTGATATCTTCATGGGCTGCCTGCTGGGTCCCTGCCAGCCCAGGATTTTCTAGAGTGACCAACTAACATACTTTCCCCATTAGTCATCTTCAAAGATGAGGGAACAGCAAGAAGACCGAATGCCTGGCTAACCCTTAACCCCCTTCTCCAGAAGAACAGACACATCAAAAGAATTTTTCAGAACTCCTCTTCTTGCTTGCTGTGTGTGTGTTGTGGGCTGGCATTGCCTGTAGAATGAGAACAGCTTGCAAACACATGAAAACAACTGGGAAATCACTTTGGCAATGACCCCATAATTTCCCATTTCTTGAGGGATGATGGTAACTCCTTCTCAGTAAAATATGGGAAGTCAATAAAGACAGCAGAGAATATGCCTTTTTGTTATGTACATAATTTACATTGAAACAAATAAAAATATGGGACAGTGCCCATACAAATAATTAATAATACAAGAATGGAGGTCAGTGGTGATATGTTAGTAGATAGGAGACCTGAGGTTCCTTTGTGTCTGACTTCATAGAGATACTTCCAAATCCTTGTTACTCTTTGCTGCTTTTCCAAATCCTTGTTACTTTAGTAGCCATTATCCATAGTAGGCTAAACACCACCTTATTCCTATTTTTCAGAGGAATGAGTTGCCTCTTGTCACTCTGCGGGGATTGAGGACGGTTACAGTACAGGGTCCTCTAAGAAATTTGTTGGTTCTGTCAATTTGCAAGATACAAAAGCCAACTGTTATGGGATCAGGCAGAGAAAATAGCAAACCTTAAAATATTTGGCAAGGCACTATACAAATATCTTTGTGCTCTGAGGGGCCTGCTGCAATTTCTGCATACAGTTAGATGCTGCTTGCCTCCAGCCAGCCAATGAGAGACATTTCTAGTGCACTCAAACTCCTTCGGGAACAGGGATCTAGATGTACAATTAGTTATAAAACAGAGTGAATATGATAAAAAGATGGGACTCCAGAACATAACAAGCGTATAACATCAGTATATCTGGGGGATTTTCAAAGGGGCCTCAAAGAGTTAGGCACCAAACTCCTATTAAATTCAATGGGAACTGGGTGCCTAATTCACTTAAGTACTTTTGAAAATCTCTCCCTTTTATGGTTGCCACCCTTTCCTCCTCATACTACACTCCCCATACCCCACTATGCTATCTGTAAGTTAAATTTTAAGCTCTTCTGGGTAGAGATGTGTCTTTGTTACATATTGATAAGGCACCCAGCATACCTGTGTTGTTGTATAAACAATAATAATATTTGAGCACAGTTGGACCTACAATACTTGAAGACTAAATCAGCATTGGCAGTATTTTCCATATTTTTTCTTGTCTTTTCATCCAGAATTTACTTCCCAGGTCAGGGACTGGTAAAACTAGAACACATGAGGGAATTTCAGGTGTAACAGTTGTATCTGGATGCATGAATTATGATGTTATGAGCCAAATCTGATCTTAAAAAATGCCAGATATCACTTATCTGACTAAATCTGGAAGAGGGAAAGACAACTTCAGGCTGTGATAGGAAAACGATTTTGTCTTGCTATGAAAGATGCTCAAGTACATTATTCAATTCTTTGCAATTTATTCTGGTGGCCTACTTAGGAAAGCTTGACATCATTTGTGTAGTCATATTTATTACATTATTGATTCCACAACTTCAAAAGAGAAGTTATGGTCTGCTGGAGAGAATATACCTCATAGTGTGAAAGTGACCAACTCAAAACCCTGCAATACCTAACCTCAGACATTAGGACTGGATTAGGATAAGTATGCCTAGAGGTAGACATTTATACATATAATAATGGCTCCTGTAGCTATAATAGTTATCAATAACCAAGCTTCAACTATTAAACAGATCACCATGTATGGTCAGGAGAGACATTATTTTCATACACTATCAATAATTAGGAGCATTATAAGCAGTCTGTTGTCTTGATCTGAAGCGTCTTACATTGGCCTCCATTACAGACAGGATACTACTCTTGTTAGACTATTAGTCTATTCCATTATAGCATTTTTTTGTACCTAAGCACAAAATGATAATAAAAAATGAGGATAGGCTTAACTCTTAATTTCATTGCTTTTGTCAATAAGATAGATATTTTACATGACATGATAATAGATTGTATGAACATTTTTATATTTTACATTTAATTTTTCAATGTCAGTGATGAGTTTTGCATCTAATCAACCATTACATTTGCTGTCATGCATCTACTTCTTGATTATGAGCTGGAGTTTTAAACAGGAATCTCAAAAACAAAAATTACTTATAATTCTTGGGAAAAAGCATATGTTATAATACACAAGAAAGGTGCAGTGAACTACAGTAAAAAGAACTATCAAACACAATAAAGCAAATCACCTGTAATTTATCTATATTTTTCATTTTTAGCAAAATATATTTTTTTTAAGAGTAGAAATTAAGAACTTCTAAAATGAGGAATCTGTTCAGAACCGTTTAAAAACCTCAAACTAGTTAAATTGACATGTGGCCTACAACTGTATACTTGTTAGAAATGCATGTAATTACATAGATTTCATTGGACAGCAATGTTTCAAGCATGTTGTTTCCATCTAAATGATTAAAATTCCAGTTTGACTATGTCTCTACTCAGTAACATTGAATCAGTTACCCTTGTGTTATAAAAACATCTGTATTCTCATGATGTGCAGCACCTCAACTTGTTTTCAAGAAAAATACTATAAACTAATTTGCTACTCTACAAGAATTTGGTGAGCTGCATTAATTGTGCAGGAATGTAATTTGGTCCTGTGAACCCCTTTCTGCAGAAGAGGAAACTCTTATTGGACTGATGACAAAGTACTATTTTCACCAACTTTGAGTTAAACCAATGTAAATGTAGACAAGTTAGAGTAAACACAAATTAAATTCTAAATGCTTCTGCTTAGTAGTCCAAACAACAGCTAAGGCCTCAAAGGGGAAACTTATGAACCTCTTTCTTGATCAAGAGGCACATTTTGGTTTAACCTTCCACAAAACACTGAGTATCTCCCCAATATACTTTTAGTTTCTCGTATAGATTTCCAAAGCAGAGGCAATGGCAAAACACATTTTGTTGAGCTCCTGCATATGAAAGAGAAAAAACTGAAGATATAAAAAATTATAAATGTTCATGAATCATGGAACTTCGGACACAAAGTTTAGAGCCCCGTTTTTATCCAGATCAAGTCATCTGTGTTGGTGATTTTAACTGTCATTAGAAAAGCTAAAGCCTTGCTAAAAATGGTTAACAGGATGAACACCAGTTAGACACAGATTTGTCTTGTAGCAACTGGATATGCCAGAGACAGCCCTGTATTACAATGCTGAACTATAATTTCTTTTGACTTTTACTAATGATGCTATTCCACAAATCTGGTCTTTGATGCTATGTTCCCCCCCTCATCCCCCCCGCCCAATCCAGCTATTTCCACAGCCTCCCATTCTCACTACAAATAGATGCTCTGTGTGTATACAGCTGCACTCAGATTTGACTATGAATGAGTACCCCGATATAACGCGACTTGATATAACACAAATTCTGATATAATGCGGTAAAGGAGTGCTGGGGGGGGGGGGCAGGGCTGTGCACTCCAGCGGATCAAAGCAAGTTCGATATAACGTGGTTTCACCTATAACGTGGTAAGATTTTTTTGGCTCCCAAGGACAGCGTTATATCGAGGTAGAGGTGTATTTAACCAAATTCTGATATCGGAATTTTCTGAATAACTCTTCAAAGATCCATGGGAAAATGAATTGTTCAGACGTGACACTGTTCTACCCCAGTAATAACTAGTACTGCAACTTTGTCACTCCTTATCCCTATTCTTTGTGGCCAGATCTGATATGTTTGCTGGCATGGGTTTGGAGGAGAAGGGGAGGATATGAGAACATCCCGCTGCCTTTTGGTCCTTCCGACTGACCCTCTTGCTTTCTTCTTTGCTCTTCATGTCAGACTCTCTCACTATGATTTCTCTACTCCAATATCAGATCCCTCTTCTGCTCAGGATGGAATAGAACCCTAGAAAACTACAGGCTTAGGGTTTCCCTATAGGGGCCAATCCTACTCCCACTCAAAACAATAACCATATTACTCCCATTTACTTCAAGGAAGCAGGATCAGGACAGTAATATCTAAGAACTTTGCTTGTTACTGCCCTCACTCTTGCAAATCTGTACATTAAAAGTATTATTTTGCTATCTACAAACTTTGTTTAAAAAAAGCAGTGATGAATATCTTCATGCAAACAAATTATCATAGAGGTGTGTTGAGATTCTGGTACACTGGTTTAATCATCAGTAGATATTCTATCTGCAGTACTTTTTCCATAATGTATGTGCTCTAACTCATATGTTCTGTTTTGTGAAGTTGACTAACTACTGGAAATGGGTTTTTTTGAGTCCGACATCCTGCTGCAATATATCATTGCTTTATCCATTATTTGGCGTTGGCCAAATAACATTTTCAGTTATTCATTATTCAGCCAAATTCTACAGCTAAACATTAAGTACATCCCTAGCTACGTACCCTGCAGCCACTCTGACAAACAAATGATCTTAGGAATGTGATAAAGAATTAAGTCATATAGACAGACAGTGCCTAGAATTTTGAAAGATATGTTGAAAGCAGATTACTGAGATGATACCTTCAGGGTCCCAAACATTTGTAATGCATGGCTAGTGAGATTTTCTGCCTCCGTTAATGCCTGACACTCAGGAAAAAGAGAGCCAATGCCCTACTCTCGACACTGGGCCAGGTCCATTAGTAAAGATGGCACAACCTCATACAGTACATTGATTTTACCAATTCTAGCAGAAAAGCCTATGAATATGGTTAAAGGTTTGAACCACAAGAACATATTCTACCAGAGGAGCTAATATATAAGAGAAAAATGTTACAAAACAAACATTTTATACAAAAGACCCCTTCAGAGCCCTGCATGGTCACTCAGAGTAATTATGTAAGGTACTCTATTTGTGAGAAATCGTATATGTGCCTGTTCATCTATTTGTTTTCCTGAATCTTTATAACAACAGTAACAATTTTAAACTAAACAACAACACTAAAAGCATTAACATTCTCATTGTAACGATATGACGGGGTTGTTGTATAACCTTAGTTACAGAACAAAATATATTATACTTAGTACATAACGTAGACACTCTATAGGCAGTGTGAAAAGCATATTTTTTTAATTTGATATATGTTTTGGAGCATATGAGTTTGCCCTTGTAATTTAGAGATTTTTTGTTTTGACCTTTGGTAGGAGTAAAAGCAAAGTTTGGAATCAATTAGGCAGTTCAATTAAAGGGTATTTGGAACCTAAGGGCTGATTGTAGAATTTTATTTGCAGGCCAATAAATGACATTATTGCCTGCAGCAGTGGTGAGATTAAAATGTACCTTTTGTAAAGTGGTGGCCTTAACATGCACACAGCTGTCATTAGTTTGGAAAAGCAGGTGTCCTGTCAGGGTAGTTCCTTGTCCTATATATAACAACGTCTGTTGGGAAAAAACAGTGACAACTTTTCCTGGCTTCAGTTTACGTACACACTGAAGCTGGGGAGTTCTAACGGCCAGAGGGTCCATTAACTCCCTATTTTTATTTAAATCAGGGGTCGGCAACGTTCGGCACGCGGCTCGCCAGGGTAAACACCCTGGCGGGCCAGGCCAGTTTTATTTACCTGCTGACGCGGCAGGTTCAGCAGATCGCGGCCCCCACTGGCTGTGGTTCGCCGTCCCGGGCCAATGGGCGGCGAACAGCAGAGGCTAACAGCGGGAGTTTGCCTGGGAGCTGTCCGAGAGGAGGTACGCTAAGTGCTGCATTAGGGGGGCTGTGTTGGTGAGTATCTGAGTGTCTGCTGCTGGGACAGTTGGTCAGTTTGACCGTGTGCTTGATTAGTGTGAATTGGGAGTGCTTTGTTCCAGCTGGGCCTTGAGTGGGCCTGACTGGTATATAAGGGCAGTCAGCAGCGAACCAGCTGAGCGGCGAAGAGCAGAGGCTAACAGCGGGAGTTTGCCTGGGAGTTTGCCTAGGGAGAGCGCACTGAGGCTTTCATCTGCAGGTTTCTCCGAGTAGTTCCTGCAACAGTTGAGGAAGCTCCTAAGAGGACGGTGATATGGAAGGTGAGCGATCAGCTGTTGTAACCTGCACAGGTTGTGCCATGTTTGTCTTTCTTCCGCAGGACAGAAGCGACTTTGTCTGTACAAAGTGCAAGCTGGTCTCCATATTGGAGGAGAAGGTTCGAGGGCTGGAGAAACAAGTATCGACTCTGCGTTGCATAAGGGAAAATGAAGATTTCCTGGACAGACGTCAGGAGATGCTTCTACGGCCACAATGTTCTGAAGATTCAGAGCAGGCGCAGCAGGGACAGAAGGATTGTGAGGAGGTTTGGCAGCATGTGACCTCCAGAAGGAGAAAGAGGAGCGTCCATGCACCAGCAATGGAGATACAGGTGAGCAATCGTTTCCATGTTCTCTCTACAGGTGCTAATGCGGAGAGTGGACTAGATGGCCCATCTGAGGGAAGGGAGCAGACGGAGACTCCACCGATTGGAAGGCAAAAGACGCACTGTCCTAGGGATGGGGGTTCCACGACCACCACTCCCAAGAGGAGGAGGAGGGTGGTGGTGGTCGGGGACTCCCTCCTCAGGGGGACTGAGTCATCTATCTGCCGCCCTGACCGGGAAAACAGAGAGGTCTGCTGCTTGCCAGGAGCTAGGATACACGATGTGACGGAGAGACTGCCGAGACTCATCAAGCCCTCGGATCGCTACCCCTTCCTGCTTCTCCACGTGGGCACCAATGATACTGCCAAGAATGACCTTGAGCGGATCACTGCAGACTACGTGGCTCTGGGAAGAAGGATAAAGGAGTTTGAGGCGCAAGTGGTGTTCTCGTCCATCCTCCCTGTGCAAGGAAAAGGCCGGGGTAGAGACCGTCGAATCGTGGAAGTCAACGAATGGCTACGCAGGTGGTGTCGGAGAGAAGGCTTTGGATTCTTCGACCATGGGATGGTGTTCCAAGAAGAAGGAGTGCTAGGCAGAGACGGGCTCCACCTAACGAAGAGAGGGAAGAGCATCTTCGCCAGCAGGCTGGCTAACCTAGTGAGGAGGGCTTTAAACTAGGTTCACCGGGGGAAGGAGACCAAAGCCCTGAGGTAAGTGGGGAAATGGGATCCTGGGAGGAAGCACAAGCAGGAGAGCGCAAGAGGGGAGGACTCCTGTCTCATGCTGAGAAAGAGGGACGATCCTTGAGTTATCTTAAGTGCCTATACACAAATGCAAGAAGCCTGGGAAACAAGCAGGGAGAACTGGAAGTCCTGGCACAGTCAGGGAACTATGATGTGATTGGAATAACAGAGACTTGGTGGGACAACTCACATGACTGGAGTACTGTCATGGATGGATATAAACTGTTCAGGAAGGACAGGCAGGGCAGAAAAGGTGGGGGAGTTGCATTGTACGTAAGAGAGGAGTATGACTGCTCAGAGCTCCGGTATGATACTGCAGAAAAACCTGAGAGTCTCTGGATAAAGTTGAGAAGTGGGAGCAACAAGGGTGATGTTGTGGTTGGAGTCTGCTATAGACCACCAGACCAGGGGGATGAGGTGGACGAGGCTTTCTTCTGGCAACTAGCAGAAATTGCTAGATCACAGGCCCTGGTTCTCATGGGAGACTTTAATCACCCTGATATCTGCTGGGAGAGCAATACAGCGGTGCACAGGCAATCCAGGAAATTTTTGGAAAGTGTAGGGGACAATTTCTTGGTGCAAGTGCTGGAGGAACCAACTAGGGGCAAAGCTTTTCTTGACCTGCTGCTCACAAACAGGGAAGAACTAGTAGGGGAAGCAAAAGTGGATGGGAACCTGGGAGGCAGTGACCATGAGATGGTCGAGTTCAGGATCCTGACACAAGGAAGAAAGGAGAGCAGCAGAATACGGACCCTGGACTTCAGAAAAGCAGACTTTGACTCCCTCAGGGAACAGATGGGCAGGATCCCCTGGGAGAATAACATGAAGGGCAAAGGGGTCCAGGAGAGCTGGCTGTATTTTAAAGAATCCTTATTGAGGTTGCAGGAACAAACCATCCCAATGTGTAGAAAGAATAGTAAATATGGCAGGCGACCAGCTTGGCTAAACAGTGAAATCCTTGCTGATCTTAAACGCAAAAAAGAGGCTTATAAGAAGTGGAAGATTGGACAAATGACCAGGGAGGAGTATAAAAATATTGCTCAGGCGTGCAGGAGTGAAATCAGGAAGGCCAAATCACACTTGGAGTTGCAGTTAGCAAGAGATGTTAAGAGTAACAAGAAGGGTTTCTTCAGGTATGTTAGCAACAAGAAGAAAATCAAGGAAAGTGTGGGCCCCTTACTGAATGAGGGAGGCAACCTAGTGACAGAGGATGTGGAAAAAGCTAATGTACTCAATGATTTTTTTGCCTCTGTCTTCACGCACAAGGTCAGCTCCCAGATTGCTGCACTGGGCAGTACAGCATGGGGAGAAGGTGACCAACCCTCTGTGGAGAAAGAAGTGGTTCAGGACTATTTAGAAAAACTGGACGTGCACAAGTCCATGGGGCCGGATGCGCTGCATCCGAGGGTGCTAAAAGAGTTGGCGGGTGAGATTGCAGAGCCATTAGCCATTATTTTTGAAAACTCATGGCGATCGGGGGAGGTCCCAGATGACTGGAAAAAGGCTAATGTAGTGCCCATCTTTAAAAAAGGGAAGAAGGAGGATCCGGGGAACTACAGGCCAGTCAGCCTCACCTCAGTCCCTGGAAAAATCATGGAGCAGGTCCTCAAGGAATCTATTATGAAACATTTAGAGGAGAGGAAAGTGATCAGGAACAGTCAGCATGGATTCATGAAGGGGAAGTCGTGCCTGACTAACCTAATTGCCTTCTATGATGAGATAACTGGCTCTGTGGATGAGGGGAAAGCAGTGGATGTGTTATTCCTTGACTTTAGCAAAGCTTTTGATACGGTCTCCCACAGTATTCTTGCCACCAAGTTAAAGAAGTATGGGCTGGATGAATGGACTGTAAGGTGGATAGAAAGCTGGCTAGATCGTCGGGCTCAACGGGTAGTGATCAATGGCTCCATGTCTAGTTGGCAGCCGGTTTCAAGTGGAGTGCCCCAAGGGTCGGTCCTGGGGCCGGTTTTGTTTAATATCTTTATTAATGATCTGGAGGATGGTGTGGACTGCACTCTCAGCAAGTTTGCAGATGACACTAAACTAGGAGGCGTGGTAGATACACTAGAGGGTAGGGATCGGATACAGAGGGACCTAGACAAATTAGAGGATTGGGCAGAAAAAAACCTGATGAGGTTCAACAAGGACAAGTGCAGAGTCCTGCACTTAGGACGGAAGAATCCCATGCACTGCTACAGACTAGGGACCGAATGGCTAGGTAGCAGTTCTGCTGAAAAGGACCTAGGGGTCACAGTGGACGAGAAGCTGGATATGAGTCAACAGTGTGCTCTTGTTGCCAAGAAGGCTAACGGCATTTTGGGCTGTATAAGTAGGGGCATTGCCAGCAGATCAAGGAACGTGATCGTTCCCCTTTATTCGACATTGGTGAGGCCTCATCTGGAATACTGTGTCCAGTTTTGGGCCCCACACTACAAGAAGGATGTGGAAAAATTGGAAAGAGTCCAGCGGAGGGCAACAAAAATGATTAGGGGTCTGGAGCACATGACTTATGAGGAGAGGCTGAGAGAACTGGGATTGTTTAGTCTCCAGAAGAGAAGAATGAGGGGGGATTTGATAGCAGCCTTCAACTACCTGAAGGGGGGTTCCAAAGAGGATGGAGCTCGGCTGTTCTCAGTGGTGGCAGATGACAGAACAAGGAGCAATGGTCTCAAGTTGCAGTGGGGGAGGTCCAGGTTGGATATCAGGAAAAACTATTTCACTAGGAGGGTGGTGAAACACTGGAATGCGTTACCTAGGGAGGTGGTGGAGTCTCCTTCCTTGGAGGTTTTTAAGGCCCGGCTTGACAAAGCCTTGGCTGGGATGATTTAGCTGGGAATTGGTCCTGCTTTGAGCAGGGGGTTGGACTAGATGACCTCTTGAGGTCCCTTCCAACTCTGATATTCTATGATTCTATGATTCTATGAATGGGGGTGGCGAGAAGCTGCGGCCAGCACATCCCTCGCCCGCGCCGCTTCTCGCCGCCCCCATTGGCCCGGGATGGCGAATCGCGGCCAGTGAGGGCTGCGATCGGCCGAACCTGCCGCGTCAGCAGGTAAATAAAACTGGCCCGATCCGCTAGGGTGCTTACCCTGGCGAGCCACGTGCCGAACGTTGCCGACCCCTGATTTAAATGTTGGGTGTTATTCCAGGAGCACGGACTATAAATTGATTAGGCATACCAGGTGGTTTAATTTTCCAAATATTATGGTGAATTATTCAATCCCACATGCATCCTCCCCACGGACCTGGCAGGATTCGGTATGTGGGAGCCCACACCCTCCAACCGGCCCGTCTGCACTTCCCCCCAGAAAATTTTTCAAGTATGTTTTCATGGCCATAGATCAGATGGCATTTTTGAAGAACTAGTAAGGACAGTGGGCCAAGCCTGATGCTCAAGATTACTCCGAATGGCCATGAATTTCTGAATTTGCTAGCTTTCACTGCAATTTTTTAGTGATATTCAATACCATTTTTGTCAACAGCTTTTGGGTCACTGAACTAAGGGCAGAAACAACATGTAATTCACCAACCCCAGCCTGTACCTGGGTTAACTGTGCTTCAATAAGACCACCTTTGGCTTTTTCTAGTTGC
Source organism: Trachemys scripta elegans (assembly GCF_013100865.1). Taxonomy (NCBI): domain Eukaryota; kingdom Metazoa; phylum Chordata; order Testudines; family Emydidae; genus Trachemys; species Trachemys scripta. The sequence goes on from NC_048304.1 coordinate 113,274,929, forward strand.
TCTAATTTCTTATTATGTTGTTGGCCTTTGTAAATGTTCCAAATTGCTGCTGCATTATTTGCACCATTCCATGGGGATCACTAAGGTGTAAAGGCCTTGGCCACCGGGTTTCATTAAAGTATATGGTATTGTTTGGATTAGAATGTGTTACGGGGTGGTGGCAAAGGTGGAGGGGATGCTGGGGGTAATGTTCGTGGCAGCAAGGCGTCTTTGGTATTCACCATCTGAATGCCAATTAGGGAGGGCAGTACATTCTGATGGTACTCGTTCATAAGCACAGTTCTCAGTCCCCGGAATAAATCCAAACCACCACTCAATAGCACAGTCCCAAGCGCGGTTCCCACAAGTTCCTTCCTGCCAGGTTACGATACTCCGTTATTTTTACCAGGGCCAATTTTTAATGGCTTTTTTTTAGTTAAGAATCCCTGGACTTCGGCAATTTCAGTGGAATGAACATACCTTAATGAGTCCATTGGACTAATGCAGTGACACTTTGTCCATTACTACACTTAGCTTGTACAGTATCTTTTTAAAAAGTCAACAAATGAAACTGAAGTAACAGTGCAAAGTGCTGAAGGTTGAAACTATTGGTTTAATAGCATACTATTGACCCAGTCTTTTCTCTTGTAAATCTCTCAATCTTGGTCACAATGATGTCGTTTTGTTTTCATTGCTTTACGTGACCTTAACCAGTTTTTTTTGTTTGTTTGTTTAGGATAGCAAACAAACCTAATTGATCTTTTTGAGCTCTAGTTATTGTAGTGTCCTCAGCATTAACCAACCCCTGGAGGATTTCCTCAGTGGCCACGGGGGAAGAGGTAAGAGGAGGGTGAAATGTGACCAGTGTTACTTTATGCCCTGGAATCTCCAGATGTCAGAATAGCTCTTTGACTCCATGGCAACAGGAAAAGTTGAAGCAGACTTTAGGCTGCTCTACATTGAGCTGGGGGGTCTAGCCCAGCTCAGAGTGGCACCAGGATCAGGGTGGTACAAAGGTGGCTAAAAATTCTACTAGCATATATTTCATTTTTCACAAGGGAGAAAGTTGGGACTTCGGATTATTTATTCTGAACTAATACAGTATTATATATTACTCATATTGTGCCATAAGCGTGCATTGTTCTTTATAGGTAAATATGTTTCTCTAAAATGAAAGTATTGTAATAGAACCCCACTTTTTGGTCTATACTGCCAAGATGCGGTTTGAAAGAACTCTGATAGACTTTCGTGTTTTTAAAATGTTATTATGTCATTAAGGAGAAACAAAGCCATTAGAATACTATAACGTGATGTCATAAACTAACAATATTGCAGAATAAAACTAAATTCACTAAGGTGCATGTCTTACAGCATGCTTTACTGATCTGTTATGTCGTGCCTTCGAAAATTCCCTTTCTCCAAAAACCCCCCTCTTCCAGTTTACTTGACTAATGCTCAGGTCTGGACCAAAGTTCAGGCCCGAGTCAATTAAGTTTAGGGCATAGCAATTTTCCCACTACAGTTACTTGTACATGAGCATGTATGAGTCACAGGTATTATAAGTCAGTCGTGAACCTAAAACCACATCACTTGACTTAAGGGGAAGTAATGTTATATGTAGAACAGGAAAAGTCTCCATGTGCCTATCATTCCTTTTCTGTGCTTTTTTCCCCTCATTACAGTTTCACTAAATTCCCCATCTGTTTTTTAAAGTAGAAATTATTTTGATTTTTTACCTTCTCTTCAGCTGCTGACCTTTTTTCCCCCACTACGTTTTTCACATGTGTTGTTTGATCTGTCCGTGGAATGCTTGGCCTCAGTTCCTTCTCATTTCCTGATTTCCTATATTTCAGTAATGCTTTAAGGGCTGTATATGCAATCATGATGACATAAGACTGTCATGAATAAAGTCTATTTTCTACCACACCAACTTCTAAAAATTACTGGTAATATAATTTGAGTTGCTTAGCTCCATATTCTTTCAAGGGCAAATCTCTTCTCTGAAGTACACTAAATTATGCAGTATAATAATCTAGTAAACCCTAGACCTGCTGTTCCCCTTGCAGTGCAATCCAGCATTCTCTTTCCTATATTACTGCTACATTACAGCTTACAATTGTAAATAATTGTCCAAGGTTACAAAAAAATGAAACAATATCACTAGACACAGTGCAGATTAGAATTAGAAGTACCATAAACAAACATTGATTTTTCATAGGAAAAAAGGAAAAGAAAGATAATGAAAAGCATACTCCCAATTTTGGACTGTCCACCAGAAGCTTTGTGCAACCTGGAGAATCTCCAGAACACTTGCTAATCAGTAGCAAACTGCACCCTGGGTCCACAAAGGTCAGCAGATTGTAGGGCTTCTATCTTAAAATGTAAGAGGGGGAAGGAGATGCAACAGTAGTGTGACCTGATGAAGGAGGATGCTCTCTCAGGAAAGACAAGTTTTAGAGAGGAGAAGGCAAAGCTTTGGTTAAGAAAATGACTGAAGATCTTGGCTCGCTTTTATGTTGCTCAATCTGGTTTGACCATCCCTAGCAGAGGAACAGAAAGATGAGCAGGCAAGAGAATGCAGTAGGAATTAACAGATAGCCCTCTGCTGCTCTTTTTCTACGAAATTCCTTTCTTCCTCCTCCACCATCTTTCTTGCCCCTTTTTCCTTATTCTTTAAACTTAAGTCTCCACACTTATTAACTGTAGATACCCTTTATTAAACAATTGCATTAGCTACCAAAGCTTCCAATCTTCAGGGACTCCTTTTGTGAATCTGTGACAATGTCTGCTAACTCTTTTCTAATTCCCATCCATATTCTTTGATCACTTTGAAATGTAATATCATGAGGGGCTGGTGGTGTGGCAATTTGAAAGACCTACAAGCATTTTAATAACCATTTATATTAGTTGTTCTTTTCCTGACGCCTCATTTTAATCACTGGGTAATTCTTTTTCAGAAAAATATGCACATTCATCACGTAGAAAGAGAGGTACAAAAATTGTTCACATCCGAGCAATCATTCTTAATCTAAATATGACCAGTCTTATTTAATAATTTGAACATTGTTTATGCTTTATGAACAATATTTTACACTTAGGATTTTAAAAGTTCTATACTAGCTAGCGCAGTTTTTATGTTACTTTCCCCTTTAATTTTGTTTAGCTGTCCATTTCTGAAAGGTACAGAATTGCATCTTTCCATTTATATAGGGCTCTCCTGTTTACCCACCCGGGGGCAGGTGTTAGAACCCTGCATAAAGCTGCTGAGTCGCTGTCGCAGGTGTGGCTCATTAACATCATTCTTGAGGATTGGTTTCTAGAAAGAGTGAAGTAGAGCACAGAAGGTCCTAAGTGGAAAGCCTAGGGACAGCAACCCAAGCATGAAGCATGTATTGTATTATTGCTTTTGCGTTATAAAGCCAAACCCTAGGCAGGAGGTGAGTTCAGGCACTAATGCAGTCTGTGTGCTCTGTCTAGCCTAGAGTGCAGACTCAATCCACCCATCTCCAGCTCCACTCCTTGTGCATTCCCTCTCTTTTCGAAAATGTAAAACCAGCAATGTTGTTCTGGAACCTGTCTCAAGTATTCAGTCAATCTGCTTTTGCAACAGGCCCAGAAATTAAGAATGTTTTAATTAAAAGTAATACTAAAAATGTGTGTCAAGCTGTCTGGAGTGGCTCACGACCATGAGTGCCACCTCAGGGCAGACTGTTAAGAAACAGGACACAAACCCCAAATTGGTTGTGTGTGTTCTATACTTCGATTTCACCAACCATCAAATGTGAACTCTTCAAGCACTATAACAGCCTAAACATGGAGTCACAAACAATCGCCTTGGGTACTCCCCAGTGTATCTTGCCAGCCGGCAAGCTTGCCTTTGTGACAGATGGTCGCTTCTGCCAAAAATCACAATAATATTCACATTACTCCCAATCCCAAAAGACCAGTCACTTACTCCAGATCAATTGTACAGATATTATAAGTGAGAGTAACGCATGCAGCAACTCAGAAACATTTCATAAAGTCCAAACACTAAGCACACCTCTATAAATCTAATACTTATTTTATTAGGAGTTTTTCTAAAATATTAAGACTTTGAAGTTAAATTAGTACCTATGAAAGATGCCAACTTGGAAGGCAAAGTCCTTTATTTCCCCCCCAAAAAACAGGTAGTCTCACTTCACCTTGCAGATGTGGCTCAATCTTGAATCAGGAGGAACCACTTCTATGGATCACAGGGGAGACACACCCATTTATTTCTGTCCTACCTGCTAATATTGCCCACAGGCTTGTCAGTTGGTATAAACTCTATTGGTGGTTCCTGTGGCAGAATTGGATTGAGATCACCAAATATTTCACATATGTCCCTGAGCATCCATTAGATGGTCAGAATACCAAAAATGTATAGGATCAATAGAATTTCATTCTTCATGTTCTACAGAAATCCCCAGTTTCCGTAGTTTGTATAGGACATAAAGAGTAGCTGCACCATCTGATTTCCTAAAGAGAAACCTGGCAAGCTGAGGGCGCTGATTGCCTTGTTCTACTGGATCCCCTTCCTACCCTTCTCCCAATATGGCCTCCCTTCCCAAACCTGACACACAGAAAATCAAACCATATTCAATCTACTTTATATGCATTTTCTCACTTTTGCACAGCATCTATTCTAAAAATAAATTAGGCATGTGGAAAGATTTCAGTTCTCCTGAGCTGTGTGCATCTACCATAAAAGCTTCTTCTGCTTTTGTGATGCTAATAAAGGGATATCTACTAGACAACCGTGCCCTTTCTAACACACCTCCTCTAGCCTCTAAGCCTGTCATGGGTATAAAGCATCCCAAACAGAGTCCCTACTTAAACAAGTTTCATATTTTTCTTTTCAGTGCACATACTTGCACTTTCAAGTGCTATTTCAGAGTATTTATTTGCATGGACATTATTTGCTGTCCCTTCCTTATTGGTCCAAATACACAAAAGGAAGATGTGCATAGTTAGGAAAATAAAATAAAAGTACTGAGCACTGATACAGAGCTTCACATTTTCAAAGTGCGGAACAAATATTAGCCAATTCATGTCAGTGACTCGAGCAATCTGTTTACACCTATGGTCCTAGTGTAATAATTGTGCTTCTTGCTGTTACAATTCCATGTGATGCAGATTGGCAGTTAGGACAACTCAAGTTAGGACTTAGTGTACTTTACATTGCATCCATTCTGTGTTGAAAATAAGTTAAAATCTTGTTGTTGTTATTTGTTTTACCGTAGATAGGTGACCCATTGTGCTAGGTGCTGAGCAAACACAGAACAAATCTATTTCAAGTAGATAGCCTAAAAATGCAGATTGTTTTTATAACCATTTTTTCACTGGGTATATGCTTTGAGTAACTGAAAGAATGTAATAATGGTTAAAACATGCTGAAAGAATTTTTTGGCAGATGGTGGGAGGAAAGGGCAGAAGATGACTGACATTGGGAGGGCTAACACATAGTATAATTATCGTTGGTGCAGACTTTGAGACAATTAGTTGGAAATGAAAATAGCAAGCAAAGTCCCTAGGGGTAAAGAATCTCTCTTTTCTGGCCCTGATCCTGCAAACAAGCAAGAGCTTAACTTTACTACTGTAACTAGCCCACTGCAAGCGCATGTTTAAGTGTTTGCAGGATCAGAGCCTATGTTTGTACAGGTTCCAGGACCACAGGATCCAAAACACCACTGGGGCCTTTTGACATTACCAGAACGTAAGTAGTAATAGTATAATAAGTTTTTAAAATGCATAAACCAAGTAGGCCGAAGATGACAATAGCAAAGCCTGGAATGACCACAAGAAAGTTTGGAGTAATCTAACCAATATAATGTTTACTGAAACAATTTAGAAAAACAAGTCTGGAAAAAAATCAATATGAATATAACGAACGAACCTTTATTCTAAGTATGAAAGTGTTTCTGATCTTGACAAAAGAGGGTATAATATTTATCATTCTAGGATTACAAGGGACAAAAGAAGAATGCTAAGAGAGGATTTTATTTGTGGATTGGCATTCTCTTTCTGTCCCTGGTGTTACCAGAATGATAAATGTCTTCTTTTATGAGAAAAAGAAATTGTTTCATACTAACACTCCATTCTATATATGTTGTTCCCATTTTTCAAGCAGTTTCTTTAAATTTTTATAAATACTAATGTTTGCATTAAATGATCTAATAAACATAATTATTTTTACGAATATACAGTCTTATCTGAGAACCTCATCTAAGATTTTTTATTTTCTGGGGCAGAGTGGGGTAGATAAAACAGGCTTCAGTTATTCAAGTTCTCAGGGTAATTGATGGGGTTATGCAGAAGCACAATGTGATCAAAGTGGAAGGTAAAGCAATCCCCAAATGATTGAAAGCAAAACTGCAACAGCCTCAGAATCACGGAAAAAGCTGATGTGTATGTGAAATAAACGAAACACTTGAATTTTAATACAGAAAATAAATGTCTCGGTATTTGCATAAAGAACCTGCTCTTCCTGCATATAGTCCATCTGTCCCCTCTCACTATGCATTATCCTTCCACTTTTCATTTCTCTTTAATTCCTACTGAATGCACTCATATTTCTACCTCCAGAGGGTGACACTTTGCATGTCATGTTTTCACAAGCTAGCATGAACCATTCTAGTGATAATGTAAGAGTTAACACACTTTGCTGCTAAAATTTTCAGATGGAAGTAATGGCTCCTGGTTTGAGATGAAATGCTGAATTTGGTGCATCACCACTCTGTGGTGTATGAGTCAGCGCTGAAGGCAGTAGGGCTTGGGCTTGCCTTCAGTGATCTGTATATGTATTGCTGAATTTATTGAAAAAACCACTACTGCGCTTGTAAATAAATATATAAGAAGCAATCTGATTTGCCAAGATATATGAACACCCACCACCCAGAAAGGTGCATTATACTGGTGTAACTGTGTGTTCTGAGTATGCACCAGAGAGAAAGCCATTGGAATATGCTATTGCCTTTATCAAATAGGTTTCAATTACGGTACTAAATAAATGAAAAAAAAACAACCCTGCATCCTTTTCAGTTTTTTTAAAACTATCATCAAGAACAAGTACATAAACCATTTGCAGTGGCAACTAGGAAGACAGAGAGGGTTAGAGTGAGTCTTGCCCCTCTGCAGATGTATAAATGTGCAAGTGTAACACTAGTGCTGCTGTAATGCTGACAGACTCTGGTTGTTGTCAGCTGGGACCTCCTGAGATTAATGCATGAACCTCTACTGCCTGGGCTAAAAGACACGTCTCTTAGCCCAAGCTGTAGCAGGCTCATCAATCTTTAGCTGGTCGAGCCATCAGTAGAGGGGGACAGGGCCACACCAAGCAGGCATGGGTTACATTATCAGCTGCTAGAATAAGGGGTGTGGAAGGAAGGTGGCCACACTCTCTACCCCACACCAGCCAATGGAGCCCATTCCCCAGGGAGAGTGTGTGCAAAGTACACCCTCGGAAGGATTGGAAAACCGCCCCACTTTCCCACTGTGCACCTTTGAGGCATTCACGAATTAGGGAACTGAGAAGAAGCTACGTACAAGACAATTATTTTTGGCATACTGCCTTCAGTAAAGTTTTTAAAATTCATTAAAAATCAATGGAACCGGATTATGCTGTTTAGGGTTCTTTATGATCCTTTCAGAATATTCATTCAGATTCTTTTATTTCTCATAATTCTAAGCTCTACAATCAGTAGAGTGTGTATTTTTTTTGATATATTTAACAATACATTCAACTTTAAAAACTCCATAAGACAAATTACATTCCCACACACTTTTCTCAGCTTTGTGTTTATCTTGATCTTCTCAACTAAGGTGACATTAACCTTTATAGCTATGGGTTTTGTTTTGTTTTTTAAATATAATCAAATACAAAACATTGATGACTTTCTTTTACTCTGGATCTTTGCCAAAGATTTAGTTTGTCTCAGCCACATATTATTTTATTTTTTATCTTGGAGACTCAGATATAATCTGAGTATAATTAGCTGGTAAACCCTTAATACAGCTAATCGGATTCCTCATATGGACAGTTTGTTTCATATGAGATGGGCCTCATCTTGCAGAATTCACTCCCAACAGAGAGATTTCCTCGCCCTTTGGTGCTAATCATACTTCTCCTCACACAGGGATAAAATGGGTAGAAGTTTGATTGATCCATTGTCACTGAATATTTTAAAAACAAAAGCATCATCATGAAGCCTGCATATGACACCAACCATTTTTGCTATTTGGCCCTAAGATATGAACATTTAATGTCTTGTATTTTGGCCTCTGCTTAGCAGCTGAGCCCCTTTGTCAGCATGTTAAGTACTTCCTCTTACAGTATAATTTTCTCCATCCCTTTTCCATGAACAGTAACCTTATTTGAGACACAAGTGTTTGAAAACACCATCACACATTTTAATAACCTCATGCAATGAGCATGCCACCTAAAAACTAGAAAAATGCCCTCAAAATAAAACAAGAACAGAGTGTAAGCAGAAGTTAGTACAGTAAGAACAGTTTAAAGAGAAGATTTAAAGAATTTATTATATTGTCTTGGGCCCTAGTGGTAAACAGAGATCACCACAGGCATCCCTTTATTTTAGTGTGGAATCATATTGAAGATAGACTTAAAAATCCACCCAAAGATTGAGGCCGGGAAAAGATCAATGGAGTGCTAGCAGGGAGCAGTTCCTATGCACAGGAGAGCACAGAGACTGCAGCTGTGACTAACCCATGAATAGGGTGGCAAAGATATGAGGCTCCTTGTACCTTTCCCCCTACACATTTATGCAAGCAACAGCTACCTTCTTACCCACATTTGTGGGAACTGAATGATGTATGAACTAAGGCAACCAAGCACATGAGGCAACACTACCGCACTTTATCCATCCATCTTAGACACTTCTCATGTCACAATCTCAGACATTTACATAAGAATGATTTTATAAAAGGAAAGCTGCATGAACACAAAGGCATGTGAAGAAACACAATGTTACAAAAGAACACTGCAGCTCACACCCAATTTTTCCATCTGAAAAGGCAACTTTACTGAGAGAAAAAAAATCTATGATGTCATGTAATTTCTAGTTCAACATTTTCATGAGTCTTGTTCCAGGACAGAAAACCAAAGAGAGCTGAAATGCACCCTGGAAAAAAACCCAGAAGAGAAAAAAATCTGCATAAATGGAATGCTGAATCAACTCCATAATAAGTAATCCAGCTCTGAAAATAGAAGACTTTACTGGTTTACCTTGTTTCCGAAAGATTTTCTTAAATGTCGCAAATTACATGCAACCATTTTTTCTTCTAGTATGACTGTCTGCACGAAGCCCAAACATGTATATGAACAAAAGATGAATGAAAGTTGGTGAAGCACACACAAAATCCCACTGGGATCTATGTAATGGCATTGTATAAACTTGATGGAGTGGGTGACAGATATTCCTTTTCAGTCAGTATCCCCCACTTTAAGTAAAAGAACTCTCTCTCTCTCTCTCTCTCTCTGGTAGAATGTTTAAAAAAAAAAGAAACCTTTAAAGTGCAACAACTGTTCAAAACAAATATGGTCAGTGAATGTTAAGAGTGAGAGACACAGTATGGCTTATTAGGGAGTAACATACCTTTTTCTGGACTGGTGAACATAAATTGGTGTAATTTATATATTGGGGTATGAGAGAGCAGGACTGTAGTTGTAGCTAGAAAAGCAACAAACGGGAGGTTACAAGAAGGGGCAAGATAAAGTAGGGGATAACAACTTTCAGTTGGCTATTTTTATTTTTCTAGTCTGGCAGTAACTAAGACCACCAAAAATGATTTTGTAGCAGGCATTATACAACAAGTAACACAGAGACAGTTTCTGCCCCAGACAGTTCTTAATCTAGGATATGAACAATATACAAAAGGTGAATAAAAAGTTGATTTCCTTCTGCTGCCCTTCTCTTCCAGTCCTCTTCCCAGTGTGTAACAAACTTACAATCACATTGACTGATTGACGTACAGGTTACTTACACCACTGCTTGCACTCCCCTCTGGTTTTGGCCAATAGCCTTTTAATATCTATTTCTACCAGTATATTCTATATTTTATTCATGTAGAGCTTCTCTCTCTTCTTGAGCCAGGGCTTACAGACTGATAGCTAGTGAAGAGAAAGCAGAAGTCAAAGCCTCCTTGTCTTGCTAAGTTCTCTCTCTCCTATTTACACCAGAAGCTATTATTGATGTTACCATCAATGTATCTGTAGAAGTCCCCAAAACTTTAAACTTTGTTTTAAGAACATTCCTGATTTTTTATACTCTTATCAAGAACTTGCCCATTAACTGTACTGCAATTGGAATTGGTCAATTAGTGGGGAAAAAAACCCCAATTTATAAATTTATTCTTGACTCCAAGTCCTGACTTCAATTCATTATTAGTGGTGTTGTGTTATTAGATAATTGCCAATATTTGGACAACTGCCAAGTCATTGTGAAAATATTTCTGTCCAGGTGATTTGATTATGTATCCACAATTTTGTACACAAAATTCAGTTTCCATTATTTTCCGGCTAAAAATTTTCAACCCTTCAATCAGGAGCAGTGCCTCCACTTGACTTAGGTAACCAGCTATACAAAATGAATAATATACAGCAAATAATGGACCCAAATATTTAGTGAACTGATCACAAATAATCCATAGTTTAATAACTACTTGGCCAAAGTTTGCTGAATGCTTATGAAATCCAAATGTGTGAGAGGAAGTATTAGCATGAACAATTCAGGCTAAAATGGAGATAAATGTTATTCAGAATGAATTAGTCAACCAGCTTTATTAATATGTATATACAAACAATGCTATGGAGGTAAACAGTAACACTGTTGGTTTCCACTAAATAACATCATTAAGATTAATAATACTCTAGCTCTAATTGTACAGCGTGGAATGTTCTCTAAATACACTGCAATGTATGTAAAAAAATCATGAAATTCATATGTGTAATGTGATGCAACACCTGTGATTGCAAAATTTAACCAGTGAATAGCTCCAGTACATGCTCCAGCAGCATAGAACAGAAAGACACCAACGAAGGAAGCCGGATCACTCTTGGAGCAAAAAAGAAACTGCTGCAAGTGAGCAATATCTTGGGGATGGAGCTGAGTTGGCAGAAAAGAAGGCAAGAGCTCCTCCAACACTATCCAAGAAGTGTAGGTTGATGGAGGGGCCAATCGAGGTAGGAAAATAGGGAAGGAAGGAGAAGATGCCTAGGCATGGCCTGGAACTGGGTCTCATACCAATGAATTATAAAAATTAAGAACCAAAATATGTTGAATTAGAGGATATCATTCATTTTGGGAGTTCTGGTAACTAATCAAACGATCTGAAACTCATTCTCATAGCTTTATCATTTCACTTGTACTCTATGAGGATCCAGAGATTCTGATAGGAAGATAGGAACTGCAGGAGGAAAAAGGTTTAGAGGAAAAGAATGACGATCTGGCCTTGGGGATGATGCTGAAGTCTGAAATAAGGAAACTGGCTGACACTTCCATTAGATGAAGTCAGTGGGAGTTGAGTGCATATATCGGAGGGTAGAATTTTGCCTTTGAGATAGGGAGTGAGAGACAGGGGACACAGGGCCATTTACATGAAAGGATGATTTGATTCTGTAAAGCACACTACAAAGGTTGAAGTGCTGTTCTATTTTGAAAAATAATTCTAAAAATAGCATCATGGGGATTCAAGATCATCTCAATGCATTCTATATTATTAGTACTCTTATCTGTTTGTGTTGTACTAGTACCTGTCAGCCCCAATCAGGGATAGGGGCCCTATTGTGCTATATGCCACACACACACACACACACAAAATATGTTCACTGCCTCAAAGAGCTCACAATCTCAGTACAGTAACTCCTCACTTAACGTTGTAGTTATGTTCCTGATAAATGTGACTTTAAGCAAAACCATGTTAAGCGAATCCAATTTCTCCATAAGAATTAATGTAAAGGGGGGGAGGGGTTAGTTTCCAAGGAAAATAATTTCGCCAGACAAAAGACATTCTATGCGGCTTGACTCACAGCTGTGGCAAAGTAAGTGAATATCCTCTGGCCCCAGAGCTCTGGTGAGGGTATGGGCCAACAATACCCCCACTCCTAAGCCTGCGGAATCCTCCCTGTGCAAGCTTTGCGGGTTTAGGCTCAGCATGGGAGCCAGGCAGAGCAAGCAAGCGGCAGCACATAGGAAGTGACACTGTGCTGCATCCCTCCCCAGCACCGATGGGGATGTGTCTGCTAGCCGCTGAGCAGCAGATCACACAAAAGCCTGCTCCAGTTAGTCACTGAACGTGTCCCCCCTCCCCCGGGGTGCTGGGGAGACCAGTCATCTCCTAAGGGAACCAATCTGCCAGGCTGCATGGTACGCTCGGGACACACAACGCAGAGGCACTGGGCCTCTAGATCCCTGCACAGCTGGAGACAGCCATAGACTTCTGGGGCTACAGGTGCTGACTTTTCAAACTGCCAGGGGGTGCTTGACCCTTGACTCTGCCCCAGGCCTTGCCCTCACCCCACCCCTTCCCCAAGGCCCCTCCCCACCTCTTCCTGCCCAGTTCCGCCCCTGAGAACGCCACGTCCTCGCTCCTCCCCCCCGCCCCCAGCCTCCCTGCATGCCATGAAACAGCTGATTGCGGGAGGCACGGAGAGGGAGAGGGGAGGCGCTGATCTGCAGGACCCACCGGCAGGCGCTGGGGGAGGTGGCGGAGGGTATTATAACAGAACATTGCGCAACTTTAAATGAGCATGTTCTCTAATAGAATAGCGACTTAATAATGAAACAACTTTAACCGGGATGACTTTAAGTGAAGAGTTACTGTAAGAGTTTATCAATTGTGTTTTAAGGTAAATTTTAAAGTAAAAGATTTTTTTTTCCTAACTCACAGCCCGGCAAAGTCAATCTGGAACATGAAAGTCTGGCTGGGTTATTTTCTTATCACACATCCTTATACAGTAAGAAAGGTTCTACAGATCATAGTCAGTCTTCGGATACATATGTGCAGCCCAGTGGTTTCAAATGATATGTGTGCAATTCCATTGCCTTCCATGAGTTTGCACAACTGTTACCAAACTGAATTTAGCAAACAATTGTATTGATGATACAGAAGGAATAACAAAGTCCACCTTACTCCCTCTTAGCTGTGTTGGCTTTGCCGTGTGAATAGAGGTAAGCAACACAACGCTTTGCCATTAAAAGAAGTAGATGTAGCTGTGAATACACACAATGAGTAGATTTGTTGAGTGAGAAGAGGGCATTTTTTCATTGTAATTTTTCAGGGTAAAAATACATTTTAATTTCTGTAAAAACCAACTTATGCATAAGATGTAAAATGTATTTGTCAATCATTTGAAAAATAGTAATGATGGTATTAGACTCACTTAAAATAATTTTGCTTACAAATAATTAAGCATAGAACAAAAAGCTAAAAGATTTGTGCTTTTGAACAGATTGTAACATTAGCCCAACATGTCCTGGAAAACTTTCACAAACTGTACAAAAGAAGTTTTGTCTGGACAATCACGCATGCTACAATGACGAGTCAGGAAGAGTTTCCGTTTTTGATAGATATCAGGCTAGATGTGTCAAAAGATAAGTCTGATAGTAAGAGTCAGTCTCCCTTGAAAATTTAGATTCTATATACAGGTAAACCAATTTCTACTTTCACCTCTGCCTGCAAAGGCTGGTCTCACAGGACTTTATTTCAGCAAAGACCTGTCAAATCCTCCCAATTGCTTTTCATTACTGAGTTCCTTCTGTCTGTTCTGTCAGTTGTGTTAAAATAATAAATTCACATCTGACTGATTTTTGAAAAGGGAGAGAACCACCTCAAGTTATCCACTGATCATCTTTAATATCAAAACATGTATGAAATGGAGGAAGGTTTCCATTTGTGGTTTGGACTCTGTGCTTTCCATGTTGTTTCTGTGGTTTAAAATAATGGGAGCATTCAGAACACATTCTGGTGCTGGTCATTTTTAATATAAAGGATCTGAGACATTTGGGGTGAACTCTGCTCAATGCATGTGCTTTTCTCCCATTAACATTAATGGCAGTTATTTAGGGACATCAAGGAGAGAATAGGTGACTTAGTCTTTTTAATTAGTGCTATAAAATAATAAAAGTATGCTTTAAACTCTGATATATCTGGGAATAAATTCAGAACTTTTTTTTACCTTCTTTTTAGAGGTGATCCTATGAAGTTTCCTGGCTGGGTACCAGGTATTGAAGGGGAAAATACATAAAAAGGCACCACTGAATTAGGAGCGTAATAATAATTACGTTATCTTGGTAGGATGAAATAGTTTTTTTTAAAATGTATATGCAGAGTCTGGAGTGGAATAGAATGAATGAGGAACCTCAGTTTGGATGAAACAATTGCAAGAGCAAATACAACTTAATGGAGGACATGAAAGCAATTAACAATGAAAAGTCATTGATGCAAAAGGATAGTTCTAGAGATTAGAATCTTATTGAAACAAATGCTGCTACATTTGATCATAATGAATTGAGTTGAAAGAGCTGCAAAACCACCTCACTGAGCACAGGAGGAAAATAAAATAATAATTCACTACTGAATTACAGTACCATACTTTCTGACCAATAAACCACTCTATGGCATTCACAATGCTTGCAGTTTTCAGAAATAAGAAACTCAGGTAAACTGCATGACCTATTGGGAGAATTGGACTTCTGGTATTATTTACAGCTATCTTAATAATAATAATAAAAATACTTCTATAGAACCTTCAACTTGCTCTGTTTTTAGAGCATGGTGTAAGTAACATTGGTGCTCCAAACAGATTAAAATCTAAGATAAATAAGGCAATCACAGGAGAAGACATGACGCAATAGTGTAGTGAAGGTAGATCAAAGAGGAATTATTGGTGAGGTAAAGAAAGGCAGAATTACTGGAAGGAGTTTAAGGAGGAGAGAAAAGAAGCTTGGCAGAAAGCAGTTAGAGACCGTTCTGAGCATGACAGAAAACACAAAACCGAAAATATGACAGAAGGACAAAGAGTGGTAAGGAGTGAAGACTGGAAGGAGCACAGAAAGTGGGTGGGAGGAAATGGTTAATTACATGAGAGATGTAAATCAGGAAAGATTACACAGGGCTATGAAACAAGTTGAGGATAAAGATTTTGAATTTGATCTTGCAAGAGACGAAGGGAAGGCTAGAAGGAAGGTTACAGTAATCAAGGTGAGAGATGACAAAGGACAGTGAGAAAATGGGAAATATTGGGGTATTAAATTCAGAAGAGGTGATAGCAAGAGTCTGAATATGGGTCAGATGAAGAAAGATGACTCTATAATACCAAGGGTGTCTGTCTGTGAAGGATAGTGGAGTTAATAATGGTAAAGGATTTAGGTGAAGGACAGGGATCAGGAGGAAAGATGCATTCAGCTCTGTAAGATTGAGACTCAGATGGCAGTAGGACATCTATGCGTAGCCATCTGGAGATCTGAGATTGGACAGAGGAGTAGGGGGCAGAGGTATAGAGGCAGACTTAGGAATCATCTTCATAAAATTAATATCTGAAACTATGACAATGGATGAGATTGCTGAGAGAGAGAAGAGGGAGAGACAGATCTGACAGATCTCAATAGATGGGTGTCAACAGTGAATCGTCATCAAATGAAGGTGTGTCTAGTGTGGTTCCACAGGGATTGGCAATAGGCCCGATGCTATTCAACATTTTCATCAATGATCTGGAAGTAAATATAAAAACACTACTGATAAAATCTGCAGATGACACAGTTTGGTGGAATGGTAAATAATGATGAGGACAGGGCAGTCATATAGATCACTTTGTACTTGGGCCATTTCAAACAAAATGTTTTAATATACCCAAATGCAAATTTATACATCTAGGAACAAGAAATGCAGGCCATCCCTACAGAATGGAGTCTGTGTTCTGGAAAGCAATGATTCTGAAAAGGATTTAGCAGTCAGAGTGGACAAGCAACTAAACACAAGCTTCTAGTGCAGGGGTCAGCAACCTTTCAGAAGTGGTGTGCCGAGTCTTCATTTATTCACTCTAATTTAAGGTTTCGCGTGCCAGTAATACATTTTAACATTTTCAGAAGGTCTCTTTCTATACGTCTATAATATATAACTAAACTATTGTTGTATGCAAAGTAAATAAGGTTTTTAAAATGTTTAAGAAGCTTCATTTAAAATTAAATTAAAATGCAGAGCCCTCTGGACCGATGGCCAGGACCCGGGCAGTGTGAGTGCCACTGAAAATCAGCTTGTGTGCCACCTTCGGCACACGTGCCATAGGTTGCCTACCCCTGTTCTAGTGCAATGCTGTGGAAAAAAGGCTAATGCAATCCTTAGATATGTAAACAGGAAAGCAGTGAACAGAAGTAGGAAGGTGACTTTACTTCTGTATATGGCATTGGTGAGACTGATATTGGAATACTGCATATTGTTCTGGTGATCACATTTTATAAAATATATTGAAAAATTGGAGAGAGTGCAGAAGACAGACACAAAAATGATTTGAGGGGTGGAGAAAATATCTGAGAGACTTAAAGAGCTCACTCTCATCAGCTTTTCAAAAAGAAGATTGAGAGGTGACTTGATTACAAGGTATAAGTACCTTCATGGGGAGAAAATTCTGGTACTACAGGGCTCTTTAATCTAGCAGAGAATGGAGAAATAAGAACCAATAGCTGGAAACTGAAGCCAGACAAATTAGACATAAGGCACACAGTTTTAAACAGGGAGGGTGATTAACCACTGGAACAAACTACTTAGGGTACATCTACACTACAGGGGGGAGTCGATTTAAGATACGCAAATCGTAGCTGAATTCGACGTATCACAGCCGACTTACCCCGCTGTGAGGACGGCGGCAAAATCGACTTCTGCGGCTTTCTGTCGACGGCGCTTACTCCCACCTCCGCTGGTGGAGTAAGAGCGCCGATTCGGGGATTGATTGTCGCGTCCCGACGGGACGCGATAAATCGATCCCCGCGAGGTCGATTTCTACCCGCCGATTCAGGCGGGTAGTGTAGACCTAGCCTCAGAGAAGTAGTGGAGTCTCCATTTTTTGATGTCATCATATCAAGAATGGATGAATTTTCAGAAGATAGCCAACCACAAAAGTTATGCTTTAGTCAAAGGCAAGTTAGTGGGCTCAACATAGGGGCAACTGGGTGGAATTTAATGGCCTGCGATATACAGGAGGTCAGAGTAGATGGTCTCAAACTCTATGGATCTATGAGATCAAGGAGTAAATCCTTAAAGGTACAAACAGAAAGTGGAAGAGCAAAGGGTGAGGTGCCACTGAAATAGGGTATTGCTGTAAGTATATGTAACAATATCAGTGATAACAACTGTTAGTATAATATAAGCAAAACTGCCCTTTCACTTTGACAGAAAGCAAAGAAACAAAAACAATTAAGTGGTTCTCTTGATCCCAAAGGAACACACTTCATTCTTCACTAAGAATTTGCTTGGAATTAATACCATTAACATTTGCATTGATGTATAATTTAAAAGAAGTCACAAGCATATGCAGGAATTTGGGGATAGACTGAAATGCAACTGTCTGAAAATTCCCTAAATATTTTGCAGTGAATGAAGATAAGAAAGCAAAACAAAGCTGATTTCTAGGGGGAAAAAATAAACTAAAAGACATCAGATAATCTATATGTGCTTTTGTAAAATCTGTAAAATCAATATGAATTCCCATCTTACATCAAGTTGTAAATATAAAATATTTTCAGGAGACCATCTATTAGTACTTCAGTCAGCAGAGCTCTGAAGCACCCTTGGCTGTATACGCGCACAAGAGATTTTCTTATATTTTTTCTAATGTGCCTCAACTTTATATATTCAGACATGATGGGTGTTATTGCTAAATGAATTCCAGAAATATTCCCTTAGTAGGAACAGATTAAATTGACGTTAAAAATTTTATTTTGGAAAAAAACATGGGCCAAAGCAGAGCAGAAAATCCAATGGTACTAGGGGACTCAATTTTTTTATGCATTGTAGCCAAAATTGTAGGTGAGTCAGACATTTGGTAATGAAATATTTGAAACAAATGTAACCTGTCTGAAATAGTTTATCCAGAATTCTGTGACCCCTAGGAAAACTATGCAGGGATCTCAATTTTCAAGACCATGCAATCAGCGTGTAGTCTCCCTGTGGTAGTTTTAGATGTTTTCTATATCAGAGCTCTCTCTGAGTTACTTTTTAAAGTTTTATTAATCTAATGAGATCATAGAGTCCTGTTATTAGTGATGCAGAAGATCTTCTCTGCACATTTCCCCTTTTTCCATGCCTGGGAAAATCTGCTGCCTTTGGGGCCATGTCCTGCACTGGCCTCCTCTGTTGGTCTGGGGAGATGTATCGGTGGGACATGAATCATTCCCACCACCTGTTGAGAAAATGCTGCAGAGACATAGTGATCTCTACTGCTGCATTAAATGTTCTGTGGAGCCCTTGGTAACCCCAACTCCTCCATTTGAATAGGGGGTCAGGAATTCCCTGAAAGAGGGGTGCCAAAGAAACCACCTTCTCAGGAAGCTGGAGGGGATGGGGTTAATGGGAAAAAACAGGGCTCTGGCCTCATACATTTGCGGGGATCTGTTGCCTTTAGGTGAGGAATTATTGCTTGTTCTGTTAGACTCCTATCCTGGAAATACATACACAGGTGGTTAACTTTAAGCAATTGATTAGTCCCACTGAAGTCACTGGGACTACTCACACTCTTGTAGTTAAGCGATAGTTTGTTTGCATTCTCAAAACTACGATACCCACACAAGGAAATAAAGAAACAAATCAACAGAGCCAGACGTGTACCCAGAAGCCTCCTGCTACAAGACAGGCCCAGAAGAGAAACCAACAGAACTCCACTGGCCATCACCTACAGTCTTCAGCTTAAACCTCTCCAACGCATCATCAGTGATCTACAACCCATCCTGGACAATGATCCCTCACTTTCACAGACCTTGGGAGGCAGGCCAGTCCTCGCCCACAGACAACCTGCCAACCTTAAGCATATTCTCACCAGCAACCACGCACCGCACCATAACAACTCTAACTCAGGAACCAACCCATGCAACAAACCTCGATGCCAACTCTGCCCACATATCTACACCAGCAACACCATCACTGGACCTAACCAGATCAGCTACAACATCACCGGCTCATTCACCTGCACATCCACCAATGTTATATATGCCATCATATGCCAGCAATGCCCCTCTGCTATGTACATTGGCCAAACTGGACAGTCACTACGCAAGAGGATAAATGGACACAAGTCAGATATCAGGAATGGCAATATACAAAAACCTGTAGGAGAACACTTCAACCTCCCTGGCCACACAATAGCAGATGTAAAGGTAGCCATCTTACAGCAAAAAAACTTCAGGACCAGACTCCAAAGAGAAACTGCTGAGCTCCAATTCATTTGCAAATTTGACACCATCAGATCAGGATTAAACAAAGACTGTGAATGGCTATCCAACTACAGAAACAGTTTCTCCTCCCTTGGTGTTCACACCTCAACTGCTAGCAGAGCACCTCACCCACCCTGACTGAACTAACCTCGTTATCTCCATACTGATATATACCTGCCTCTGGAGATTTCCATTACTTGCATCTGAAGAAGTGAGGTTCTTACCCACGAAAGCTTATGCTCCCAGTACTTCTGTTAGTCTCAAAGGTGCCACAGGACCCTCTGTTGCTTTTTGTTTGCAGGGTCCTGGATGATATGGGGAGGGGAAGGAACCAACATGTCAATAGTGGAAGAATCCATTCCCTGATGGAAGAATCCAGGAAAACTCTGGGAAGATCCACATGGAATTTTCTCCCCTTTGCCCTGACTGCCTTCCACATTCTTTCCATGTGTGCCCAAATCAATGCTCGCTTTGCACATCTTCCATACAGCGTACATATCCCAACCATCTGAGCTGTCTTTCTTTGATATTATCTAGCATGTCCTCCTCTGTCACCTCCTTTATTCTTACAATTGTTATTTGGTCTTTCCATTAAATGTGTAATAGGTTCCTCAGCCATCTGTGTTGGACAGCCTCCAATCTCTTTGTGTTAGCCACTGTCATTAGCTAAGTCGTGTTTGCAAATCTCTTTCAAGGATTGGGTCTCTCTGGTCAAACCTAGCCCATATACGCTACACTAGAGACTATGAAGAGGAGGTCCTATTTTGAAAATTACCGAACGGAAAACAATTTGTAAATATTGTGAATGGATGCATTTTTCTGCTACTGTATATAAAATAT
This sequence comes from Trachemys scripta elegans, assembly GCF_013100865.1. Classification (NCBI taxonomy): domain Eukaryota; kingdom Metazoa; phylum Chordata; order Testudines; family Emydidae; genus Trachemys; species Trachemys scripta. The sequence goes on from NC_048304.1 coordinate 113,295,208, forward strand.
TATTCTGTTATCCTGTCAGTATTTGTGAAGCATACATCATTGCTGGGAACTCTTTTTTGCAATTCCTTGGGGATATTTGGTGATATAATGTTACTGAAGTTGGAAAATATCTATTAGATTTCCCCAGTTCTTTCTCCTACCAATGCAGGATTGCTCACCACAGTATATTTTCCAGTGCTTTCATTTTACTATGGTATTGTTTACTTAAGATTTTTAATCTGCTACACAGCTCTAATTGTTTGACATATAATTATAGATATGAAACTGTTTTGCTTTTTATGAAAAAATGCCCTTTAGAGAGCACAAAACAAAAATTAAATGAATGTAAAATAATAGTATTATTTCAATAGTGCTAATTGCATAACAGACAATTAAAATAAGAAGCTTTTGATGAAATAATTGTTTTAATTATATAGCACACTTAGGTTTACTGGCTGTAAACACTTCAGCTTTTATCATTAAGATGGATTTTGATGTACACTGCTCCCTGGGCTTTATTTAAGAAAACAAACTAGAACCTCAAATCATTGCATAACTGTGCTAGTTCAAAACAGAGGCAGGTTTACCAATTGTAAATGCTTCAGCTTTATCATTAAGATTGATTAGGGTGACCAGATGTCCCGATTTTATAGGGACAGTCCCGATATTTGAAGCTTTTTCTTATATAGGTGCCTATTACCCTCCACCCCCTGTCCTGATTTTTCACCCTTGCTATCTGGTCACCCTAAGATTGATTTTCATGATCCCTGGGTTTTATGTAAGAAAACAAACTAAACCCTCAAATTATTGCATAAGAGTATAAGTGGGAAAAGAGGCAGATCTGGTGGTTTTCAGATCATGCAGTGTACTGAAAAGGGACAAACCTAAGAAAGAACACAGACAAATCAATGTCTACAAAAACTGTTAGCTCTTGGGGTTTGATGAGAGAGTAGTCTTTATGTCACTCAAGAATGACACCTGCTAGCTTACCAAAAGAAACATACACAGAGCTCTGAATGGAGCTCAGTTCAGCCCTTCTCACTGTAGAACAAATGAGTTGACAAGTCTTTGTAGAGAAAAAGGGAAGTGATAATGGAAAAAGTATGAAGATAAATACTGAAGAATGCATGTGAAGGCAAATGTTCAACTGACCTAATTCAATGGCTTCACAGGCTCTGTATTTCAAGACCCCAATGAGGTACTGCTCTTCCAAACAGTTACTACAGCACATACATCTCTATTCATGTGCCTATTCCCATTTATTTCAAAGGGAAAAAATGCAACCAAAGATCTCTGTTGTAGTAACTGTGTATAGGATAGGGCTCAAGGTTATTATAAGGATTTGCATTTTCAGATGTGCTACTGTTGTAGTATAGTGCTAGCTATGAAGGGCAGTAGACACTGAACACGGCTCTCTTTATGGCTCTCCATGCGTCTCTGGACCCTCTCAGCTGTCGGGCTTGGACGGAAACATTGCCTGAGGGTAGTGAGAGAATGGGTTATCGGTGAGGTGGGGGTGGGCGTGAGCCCGGTCAATAGGGGCAACCCCTACCAAGATCTGAGCCTTTTCTCACACGCCCGTTAGAGCTCGACATTATGCTGTTTGGGACCCCTCTTTGAGGAAAGCCTCTGGATTGCAAGTCCAACCGCTACCTCCTCGTGGTGAGAGTCGGTAACTGGCTTGGATAGCCAGGCGGATTGCGGAGGACGAACCCACATCCCACATTTAGTGGGATGTGGGACGGGGTTGGGCAGCCCCATATGGTGCCACATGGATGCCCCCCTGGTAAGGGTAGCCTCCCCCAGGTACTGGTTGACTCCCCCTGGTAAGGGTTTAGATTCCCCCTGGTAAGGGTAGTCTCCCCCAGGCACGGGTTAGTTTCCCCCTGGAAAGGGTAAGTTTCCCCCAGGTACGGGTTAGTTTCCCCCTGGAAAGGGTTAGTTTCCCCCTGAGAAGGGTAAATCTTTTAGCTATGGAAAAAAGTAATTTATATTTTTATACCGGATTGGCGCTGGACCGGGTTAATAACGCCCCCGCTGTTGGCTTTGATGCCCCGGCTGACAGTGTTAAATATATTAGGGGTGTGATCAGGGTCGCTGGACCAATGGATAAAATGGTGTGGACTATAATGAAGTCTCATGAGCATGAGAGTGAGAATCAAGTCCTCCCAGTGGAGCATGGAGAGGAGGTAGAGGAGAATGTTTGTGATGATCATGGTGAGGAGATTTTATCTATCTTACCGATGGTTTTTACAAGGGACACTTTTAATGATTTAACTATGGACAGTTTTAATCCAGATTTTAAGTATTTAAGTAACTATATAATAAATACTTATTAATGGATGAAATTCCAATTTAAATTATTAGTTTATTTATTTTTTTTTAACTACTGGATGTGGATGCGGACTGGCCGCGTATAATAACCAGGAAAGGGCAGGTAGTCACGCCTGTACATAATTAGAGGGTAAAAAATGACTACTGGTTACAGGTGATGAACTGATTTCCCATGCAAAATGCATCAAACCCAGTATGTTATTGTAACAAAATCCTCTAGACAATAAAGAAGGGAGGGGCATTTTAGGGGGTACTAAATGCTTTGAAGTGGGAGAGGAAGGGAAACAGATGGAGGGAGTCAGCAGCTATAGAAATGCCCTGGTGGCGTAACAAGAATTTTTCCACTGGAGAATACAACACTTATCCACAAAGTGCTCTTCTTTTCTTGAGTTAAAATGTACTTGTAAACAAGTTTACATTTGTCTGTGAAATAACTACATTAACAATTGCCTGTATTCTCGCTGCCCAGTCAACTCAGCAAACAGAGCGAGCAGATTTCTGCTTCAGTGAAAGTCACTCTATTACTTTCATGAAATTTCAAAAGTATCCTTCTTTTAGAAGAGAAGAAAAAATCCCCCGGTGCCCTGGCTGCTGAGTGAATTTGTACAAATACAGCAGAAAGCTACAGAACTGCTTGGCAGGATTTTGAGGAGTCTCTTATCTCTATAATGCATTCGCACTGACTCTGAACCTCGAAGTGCAAACAATACACTCTTGTCAGTCTTGATCTCTTCTTGTAACCCCCAATCAAACTGGGTAAAGGATGGCAGCACCTAATGTATCTGTTTAAACTATCACATTTTAATATGCTCCAACTGTAAAAATTTATCTCATTTCGTTTTTGTTGTGAGGAATGTTCTATCTTAAGCATCACTACTCATTAGTTTATCTTCTCAATGGCTGAGTTGCCAGACAGCTCTTGCAATTTATTCCAATATGTGAGGGGAAAAAATCTATTATACATTTTATAGGGAAAGGACGAAACTAAGCCTTTCAAAAAATCTATGGGGCAGATCTTCAGCTCTTGTAAATTGGTATATCTCCATAGAGGTCAATGCAGATATGCCAAATTACACCAACTGAGGATCTGCCTCTCTCTCTAGCTATTCTACTTAGAGTGTCAGTCACTGTAGTATCAAAGTGTTGCTATTTGTAGCAGACAGACACTAAAACTATTCACAGAATTCGGTTACCTCCAAATCAAGTATTAAATGGGAAAAGACAGTGTGCATTCAAAAAAGGGAGTAAATGGAAATTAGTTTCCTATAATTTTTCTTGTTTGGTGATAGCATCTGAGAAAATTCCCACTCCCTTAGCTGTAAAGAATTTTTATCTTTTTTCATTCTGGTCGGACACCAGAAGATACTTGGATCTGGTCTAAAATAAACCAGGTTGTTGAAATGTCCATCCTATTTTCCTTTCTAATGTGACTGGTTCAGTCCTCAAACTTTTCCATTATGATCAGGTTGCTTTCATCACTTTGCCTCTGTACCTGCTGCTGACATTATTCTTGCATGAAGCGGAGGGGTCCAGTGCCTGAAATGGTCAAATTTTAAGCACTAAGGGAAGCTGCTGACATTCTCACATTACACTACAAATAGAGTAGTGGGAGTTCTAGGATGATGTCATCTTTTTAAAACTAAATATGTTTTTCAATCAAAGAGATTCGCTTTCATCTTGTGATAAACAAATAAATGGAAATGTCAAATTCACAGCCCTGTTGGCCAGCTCAATTTCCCAGGGTAATATCATTCAGAGAAAGGTTCAAGGCGTCACTCTGTGCTTTCATAGTAGCTCTCTGTGCCCTCTCCTTCGAAGGCACCAATGCTCTCTTACCCATATCCACATCCCTTTCCACTGACTTATTTAAATGAGGAAGGACAGGGTTGTGCTGAAAGCACAGGACTGGGAGTCAGGGGACACTGGTTCTATCTCCAACTCTGCCACAGATGCTCTCCTCCTCAAACACAGATAGATTATGGCCAATATTTAAAAACTTGGATGCTTTAAGTTAGGCACCTAAATCCAAGTTTAGGCACGTAAATAAACAGGAAGAGGTGCTGAAAATCAAGCCACTTATTTAGGTGCCTAAATATGAAGTCAATGGAAGATGCAGATGCAGAAGAAGTATAAAAGTGAAGTCATTCGTTTAGGCGCCTTATGGAATTAAAGTGTTTAACTTTACGCATTCAGGTTTAAAAATTTTAACCTAACTGACCTACCCAGTTTCCTAGGTGGTACAAGAAGGCTAATATTATTTGTCTAATTCACAGGGCTGTTATGAGGCAGAATTCACAAATACTGTATTTGGAGACTCTGAATGGAAAGTGCTATAGAAATGGAAAGGTTTTGTAATTATTATTAATTTACGGTTATCTACAGTTTTCTCCCTTGTCAATAGTAATCAGTCTAGTGGCTAGGCAAGTGACACTAGATCTGTCTTAGAAACTACCACTTATGCCACCTGAAAAGCCCTGAGGTCAATGGGCATACAATACATTTAGCTTTTCTTTCACGTGAGCCTAAATGTTACTCATACGATACACATTATCCACACCAGGAGAGGAGCCCTTCCTTTTTTGGAATATATTATGCATCCAAACTGTCTGAAAATAAAAAAAATGTCATTAAGTTAACACACTCCCTTTGCATAGAGGAAACCCATCATTATGTGGCCTCATTTTCCTCACTAACTACATTTTATTGGCTACATCTCTAAATCTGATAGTGTCTTTCAGGAGCTATCAAATGTATCATAACATAAGCTATCAAAATGAATAAAATATAAAGTGCATACTCCCAAGAGAGATCATTTCCAAGCATGTAAACTTTTATCTTACTTTTGAAAAAATGTCAAATCACTCGAAGCAGCACTTTTAAAAATATGATTTATGAAAAAGGATCTTTTTATAGGCTCTAGCAACTATATAAAAGTCCTTCACATAGTAGAGTTACTACAACTTTGAACAAAGACTAGTAAAACGGGTGATGAATGGGAACAGGTAAGACAGAATCATGGCTTCAGCACTCAATCAAGCATCTTTGCGTTCAGTAAATAGCTCTGACTAAGAATTAAGTATGTTATAGCTGATGAAGCATCTTTCAACTTCTCAATTTGCATTCAATAGATTACATGTTCATAGCATAATAGATATTGCCATGCTAACGCGCTAACAGTGATCTAGTATCCACTGAAGTGTTCTGGGTGCATAGATAAGTGAAGACTTCAGGGCTGAAATAAAATGGATGACATTGAAGACTCCAGTTACACTAAAACATAGTGCTCTTTTCAGTGCACTCACCTCATAATGTACTGCTAATAGTGTATGTTGTTATTAATTATTCACAGAGTACTCATAATGTGACTTGATCCTCTACCAACCCTCATGCTAGAGCTTTAGAAGGGGATTCTTTACTGAACCTGCTGGACACAAAGGAACCTTGCAGTTCTTTGCTGCCTACCTCTAGACCAGGGGCAGGCAAACTTTTTGGCCTGAGGGCCACATCAGGTTTCCAAAATTGTATGGATAGCTGGTTAGGGGAGGCTGTCTCTCTCCAAACAGCCAAGGGTGGCTCGGTCCCCACCTCCTATGCGACCCCCCTGCTTCTCACCCACTGATAGCTCCCCCGGGACTCCTACCCCATCCAACCCCCCTGTTCTCTGTCCCCTGATGGCCCCCCCTGGGAGTCCTGCCCCATCCAACCCCTCCATTCTCTGTCCTCTGATGGCCCCCCGGGACTCCTACCCCATCAAACTCCCCCCCATTCCCTGTTGCCTCCCCCCCGGGACCCCTGCCCCATCCAACCCCTGTTCCCTGCGCTCTGACCGCCCTAACCCCCACCCCCTGACCCCCCACCCCGAACTCCCCTGCCCTCTATCCAACCCCAACCCCCGCTCCCTGCCCCCTTACCTTGCTGCCTGAAGCACCAGTGTCTGATGGCGCTACAGCCGCGCTGCCCAGAGCACCAGGTTAGGCCGCAACTCTGCAACCGTGCTGCCCGGCTGCCCAGAGTGTTGTGCCGGTGGCGCGGCGTGCTGAGGCTGTGGGGGTTCGGGGACAGCAGAGGAGGCGCCAGGGGCTAGCCTCCCGGGGCAGGAGCTCAGGGGCTGGGCAGGAGGGTCCCGCTGGCTAGATGTGGCCGGCGGGCCATAGTTTGCTGACCTCTGCTCTAGACTAACACAATCTACATTACCCCATATCATCACATAGGTCGGGGCGGGCAAAAGTTTTGGCCCGAGGGCCACATTGAGGTTGCAAAACCGTATGGAGGGCCAGGTACGGAAGGCTGTGCCTCCCGAAACAGCCTGGCCCCCGCCCCCATCCGCCCTCTCCCACTTCCCACCCCCTGACTGCCCCCCTCAGAAACCCCAACCCATCCACCCCCCCTCGCTCCTTGTCCCCTAACAGCCCCCTCCTGGAACCCCCCTACCCCTAACTGCCCCCTCCCCAGACCCCATCCCCAATCCAACCCTCCCTGTCCCCTGACTGTCCACACCCCCACCCCCTGACAGGCCCCCCTGGACTCCCACGCCTAACCAACCACCCCCTATTCCCTGTCCCCTGACCCCTATCCACACCTCCGCCCCCTGAGACTCTCACGCTTACCCAACCCCTCCACCCCTCACACATGTTCCCCGTCCCCTGACCGCCCCCCAGAACCTCTCCCCATCCAACCACCCCCTGCTCCCTATCCCCGACTTCCCCCCGGCCCCCTTACCATACTGCTCAGAGCAGCATGTCTGGCCGCGGTGACGCCCAGCCAGAGCCAGACATGCTGCCCTGCAGGAGCGCGCAACTCTGCTGCCCAGTGCGTTGCCCGCACAGCGGCGTGGCTGTGGGGGCGGGGGGGCTAGCCTCCCCAGCCAGGAGCTCAAGGGCCGGGCAAGATGGTCGTGCGGGCCAGATGTGGCCCGTGGGCCATAGTTTGCCAACCTCTGACATAGGTTCTCCCTAAGTTCTATCTCAGGGATCGGTAACCTTTGGCACGTGGCTCGCCAGGGTAAGTACCCTGGCAGGGTGGGCCGGTTTGTTTACAGCACATCCCTCGGCCTGCGCCGCTTCCCGCAGCCTCCATTGGCCTGGAGCAGTGAACCGCGGCCAGTGGGAGCTGCGATCGGTTGAACCTGCGGACGCGGCAGGTAAACAAACCGGCCCGGCCCGCCAGGAGAGCTGCATGCCAAAGGCTGCCGATCCCTGCTCTATCTTGTGTAGGCAGTCATAAAATGGACTGCTAACTACACTACAGTCCCTATCTCAAAGGGATCCTTATATTATAATCTTAAATAGACAGACACTACAGCTCAATCACATAATACCCAGGTTATGAGGATACGTTTTTTGTGAAGGCTGATAGTATGCTTGGCACTATCCAGGTACAAACAAAGACATGGCCCCTACTTGAAGGAGTTTATAATTTAGAAAGATATGCAGATTAAAATTTAATTACAAAACACGGTATTACTAAAAAACACTTTTGGTGGATTAATATTGTAAAAGCTTAACGAGAGAACTGTGCTTTAGGGAGGAATATTACATGGGTAGGATACACATTTGGGGAGTAGCCAGCCTGGAGAACAATGCACCAGCTGAGGCACAGGAAGCCAGGGAGATGAGCCTTGTTTCTCCACCTTGTAAACTGCGTGAGAGCACACAACTAACACACAAACTAACAAAAGCACTTCTCATTTTAAACACAGGCAAGCTGCATTAAAGTATCATTACTGAGGAGACAAACCACTAAAGCTGGAAAGTCCGGAGTAAAGGCTGTTACAACTCTTAAACTCAGTCTATTTGTGTAGAGTCATCCTACATGTATGGTTCTTTGTCTCTGCACCACAACACTCTACAATGTGACACATGATTTTTCAAATTTAATTTTTTAAGAGAAATTTTAATTTTCCAAAGACAGTTAATGTATAAGCCATTACAGCTAACCTTATATTTTAACTATACTGCTGGCAATATGCGTCAGGACAGTGTAATTACATATTGTCCTTTGCTTGTCTGCACTGCCAGACAAGAGAACTTGGTTTGATTCTTAGACCCAGTCTCTTCTTCCCTTCGTTGGCAAGTGCTGCGAGTATAGCTTCATATATTGTTCTGCAGCAACTTCTGTGTCTGAACAAAGAAAGGAATTGATGGGCTCTAAATCGCACCTCATCCAGCTCTCTTTGGTCAAAGAATGTTGCTGAAATGAGGGAGGAGAAATCCTCTGACGGGGATGAGAGAAAAGAGTGCTCCTTTGAGGGCACATACGCACTCACACACAAAACGGATCAAATACAATCAATATCCAGGGCATGATTAAACAGAGACACCATTTTTTATTCAAGTGAATGGAATATTAACCCCCTCATTGCTGAACTTCTTTAGAAGACGGAATTTCATGTGAGTTTTCAACTTGTCATGGACTGGAGGGGGGAATGGTGGGGAGGTGATGGACTGGATAAAGCAGAAAACACGGTGAGCAGATGGAGGAAACAGAGTCAGAAAGAGAGTTATGGAAAGATGAGTAATTAGGGGGAGGCAGAGCCTTTGAGATATAGGCACAGACTGGTGGTCATGGTAGGTGGGTTCAGATGGCGCAGGAAGAAAGTATATGGATTGAAAATGGGGCTGTCTCTAGGCTGAGTGGGAGCAAAAGGAGTGAGATGGCTTGGGAGAGTGGGGAGCTTGTAGGACACACATGAGAGTAATCAATCAGTCATGGTGAGGAGCTGGGCCAGGGAGAGAAGCAGGAAAAGGGGATAAGCTGAGAGGATCTGCTAGAAGGCGGGAGGGATACTGTGATTTAGGATCCCTCCAGTCCCTGGTTGCAGGTTGGAATCCAGTTTTGCTCCCTAATCTCTGATGCACGGAACAGTGCAAGGGACATGCACTCTAATCCAATTAATTCCCCTCTGTGGGAAAAACTAAAGATCAAGCAGCAGCTGCAAGCAGGTCCCAGCAGGGCAAGGAGACAGAAAATAAAAAAGTGTTTGTGGCTGCAGCAAAATGTCAAATTCCATAACATCTTGGAAAAATACCAAATTTCATGACTGCAGATTTGCAAAGTCCCTGGGAAAGTGACTGAGATGAACACGGCAGTTCACACCTCTTTGAGTTATTGTTTCGGGTTGTCTTCAGACTCAGGCAGATGACACTGCCTCTATAATACTTGGTATATATTTTCAAGGTCATCTGCATAACTAGAAGAGCAGAATTGGGGCTGGAATTTCTCATATGGTTCTAAAAGTGTTGGATTTGTTTAAGTAACTTTGTCAGGAAAGTAACATAGGAAATGTTTTAGCTCAATTCCTGTGAGGCTAGATTATTAATGAATTTCACTAGTTTGGTTTTGTTCTAGTACCTGTCTTGAATACTGACAGAATTTCACTGATCTGATTATGCAGGACAGGGGGCAGCATTATGACTATTGTTTAGATCAATTTCCAGATTTCTTGTATTACTTTTTCAAACACATCCTTCAGGCCGTGAGTGGTAATCCCAACATCCACTAATCAGCACTCCTCCATATTCTTGATTGTAACACTAAGACTACAATGCAAACAAATAATATCTTCCTAGCTCTGTTTAAGAACAGAACCAAGTCTTTTCCATGAATGTTTTCTTTAAAATCTTGTGGTTTAAAGGACTGATGTGAAAAAGAATTTAAAAGAATCTGGAATTTAAACCCTAGAAATAAAGTTTTAATGTGAGTAAAATTTTACACCTAAAATACTCACAATATGCCTTTGAGCTCAGAACACTGGAATTTACAATTGAAAATCAATAATGTTGTTTGTATACAGTGCACCATTGCACATAATATACTCTTTACTCACAAGCTCTGCTTAATATTTGATTACTAGGGACCTCATCCTGCAGTTGCCAAATGCCCGTTGACTGCAATGAGAATTGAAGGATACTCAGCAGTTGTCAGGATTGTGCTGGTGGTATGTAACATGGAACACAAAAGTGCAGTGCATTCAGAAATAATCATAGGGTAAGAACCTGGTAATTTCCCCTTTCTAAACCAAAGTGCAGATTACGTTAATTACTTTAAAGTTTCCTAAACGTAATTATCAAGTAATCTGCAGAAGTATGTAATTACTATGCAGATGCCTGGTACTGTATTTGGCAAGAAAAGCCTATGTATTTACCATGTGATAATGTAGCCACACGTCAGTGGTGCAATTCAAAATAAACTTGTGACATTGGCAGACCAGGTGCCAGCTCATGCCAAGACTTCAGGTTTCACTGAACACTTACAAATGTAGAGCTGGAAGCCACTCTTGCTTACTTGTATATTAGTATTATCAAAATAAATATTAGTTGATAAGTTAATAAGAATGTGTTTAGTGTTTTATAAAATGTTTATAGGATACTATATGTATTGTTCTCACTCAACTATACCCCATGTTATAATGTAATGGCAAACATTTGCGTTGTATATATCCCTGTAACTATATAACCAAACAAATGAGAAAGAAGCCTCCTGTAATGCAAATGGTGGTCTCTTACAAGATGTTACGTCCTCTTCATTAAATGCAAATGAGCCACTGTGTGAGATCAAGGCTCAAAGACTCTGTGAAGTGTGTTCCTTCCCCTCCCACCTCAACGGAGAAGAGACCTTTGTGGGAACTGTTGATGTCTGCTTGGTTTCGGTGAGAAGAAGCTATAAATACAGACACATGGAAAATTCTTCATCTCTGGACTGTTTGGATTCTAACAGGGCAGAATAACTGAACAAGACAATGAAGTTCCCCAGTTACTCTCGGTACCCCTAAAAGACTTTTGGGAAACTGGCAGATTACTACATCTCCTCTACCTTTTGAAATTATAGACTGCAACTCACCTGTACATATATTTTTACCTGCTTTAACCTCTCAATAACTCTCATTTCTTTTTCTTAGCTAATAAACCTTTAGTTAGTTTACTATAGAATTGTCTACCAGCATTGTCTTTGGTGTGAGATCTAGCATGCAAATCGACCTGGGTGAGTGACTGGTCTCTTGGGATTGGGTGTAACCTGAATATTTTGTTATTTTTGGTAGAAGTGACCATTTATCACATAGTCCAGCTTGCCTGGGTGGCAAGATAGAATGGAGTGTCTAAGGGGACTGTCTGTGACTCCATCATAAGACTATTGTAGTACTTGGGAAATTCACATTTGGTACTGAGTTGGTGAAATCCAATTATAGAACATACTACCAGTTGGGGTGTCTGCCCTGCTTTTGAAAGTCTGCCCGGAGGTAGACACTCATGGTCATGAGCCACTCTAGACAACGTGACAAAAGTATTACCAGAAAAAAAAAACCAATTAATCTTTCACCCAAACTAAATATTTTAATGTTTATTCTTTCCACACACTCTTTATTTCTCAGAATGCCAAAGTATCACGGAGATGAAGAAAGAGTGAAGGTTATTTAGGCACTTTCCCTTACCTGAATGTGCAGAATGCAGGAAGAAGCCAAGTCCAATATTATGACCTCAAATCAGCTGGTTTTGAGTTTAAATACAAAATGATAATGAAGTGTCCAGGTGGCAAAAATTCTGCTATAGCAGCTGCAGAGACCGTTCAAAAACTCAAAACCAGCAGCCTCACAGATTAACAGTTCTCCATAATATTATCTTTGTAACATGCAATTTGTTCCCAATGATAATTAGATATTTAGAGACACACATAATTAGAGAAAATGACTTAATGCTTTTCCGTTTGCTGAGAAATCTACTGGCAGGAAAGGAGATCCACTACAGGGAGTAATGTGATTCTGGTACTGAAATTAGCAGCAAAAGGCAACGACAAAATATTTTTAAATTCTCGGCAAGGTAAAATAATGCTGTACTAAATACAGACCATTTCCCCCCTCAAATGACTTAGTTCCCTTCCTAATAAGTGTTTTATAAACATGGATCTCTGAGAGACATATAGAAGATGTATTAAGAAATGAACAAGAATAAAAATTGCCTGTGAAATAGATCTTTCCTAGCCCAGTTTGGGATAATGGATAAAACATTCAAAGAGCCATTAGTTTAAGAAGGCATTTGTTTCTTCTTTCTCCTCATTTTTACCTTGTGTATCTGCTGCAGCTCTTTCTTTTTTCTTTGCTTTTGCTGCTGCAGTGCCTGTCACCAAAACATATATTTAACTGTACATCCTTTTCCCTCTGGATTTTATTTACCATGTCACTCACCAGCTAACGTCATATAAGTACACCTCAAGCTACTGAAAAAGCGCATTCTCCACATTCACCACTAATATCATTCCATAGTGGGGTGCTTTGTGAGAAATGCAGCTATCATCCAAAGACAAACCATTTCTATGACATATTCAATCTGCTTTCACCCACGGCCTGAGGTCAGATGTCTGCAGCACTAGAATGTTTAAGTAGGCCCTACAGCAGGCTGTTCCTGAGCAACTGAGAGTTCTCAGTTGTTTTGTTCAGCACCAAAAACCTCACTCTCTCGTCTATGCAAACACACAGACACACAAAAGAACTATGCTAAATGAACGTTATCTGGGTGGGAAAGTCATGCACTTAAAATTACGAATACTTTAGCTGGCAACAGGACAAGTCTGTTCAGCTGGGGGTAGAGGTGGGATGGGTTGTGCCCACAGACTGGTTGGGATGGGGAGTCTATCTTGGATGCCTCTCTCTCCCCCCACCCCTGTGAGGTGTAGTGCCCTGGGGAAAGGGGTGGGAAATGGGCTGTTGGGGTCACCTGCTGACTCCACAGGATTGTAGGGGGAGCCTGGCCTGGCTCTTTCCATGCTCAAGGACACGAGGGAGTTCCTGTCCCATGTAGTAACTCCAGTGAATGGGATGCTGGGACCATAGGCAGGGTGCAGGGCTGAGAGACTGTGGAGGGGAGAGCCTGATCTGGTTCAGCTCTTCCCATACTGCTCCAGCAGCTCCACTCATCCCAAGTACAGTGACTGCTGCTGCTTCTACAACAGCGGAAGCAACACAAATCTGGCTCTTTAGAACGTGTTCCATTATATGTTGGCATGCTGCCAACGTCTTCCTGAGGCATGCAATTGAGAGGATGAAAATTATGATAGTTAACAGTTTATAATTCAGCTAAATCGGAATAGAATTTAATGGGACAAAGAAAATGCACTTCTCTAGCCCAAGGGCTTTCTCCCTGCTAAATTTCAAAGGTCTCCTGGAAACAATAGAGGCGGTAGAATTTCTACTAAAAGTTGTCAAGAATCTTTTATAATTGAAGGTGTTAGACAACCTAAATATATAGCAACCAGACCCCCTATATATATATGTATATACACATATACACTAACTCCACACATACGTGGACATATTTGATAAATTGGGGATCTATGTGATACAGCAGTGTTACTTAAATTTGCCAATTGTCTGAGATAACAATGGGCTAGATCTTGATACCCTCACACATGAATAGTTATAACTTATACAGCGTCAGTGAATCAATAGGGCTGCTTGAGGATTAAAGTAATACTTAACTCAGAAGGGAATCAGAACCTGTCTCTAAATACATATAAGCAGTTAGTTAACCTAATTATTTTGCAATATTCAAGGTACTTCTTATAGTAAATCCAGTATAGGGAAGTACAAAGAAATACTAAGGTTGCCATATCAATCTGTTAGGTAGAATTGGCAAGGTGTTCAGAATCATCTGTGTCAATTGCATTACCACACACCTTTAACTTCTATGTCTCCATACAGCTGCCATTAAAAAAAAATTTCAACCTGTGACAAAAATTTTCCTTCTTTCCTTCCAAATCTGGAATTTGATGGCCAAATTACTCTGGTCTGATATGCAGAATGGACAATTTGAATCTGTACCAATGATAGGTTTAAGATCCATTGTTTTATGACCTTCAAAGTCTCAAAGGGATTTTTATGCCTTTGGAAGGGAGAGATTTTCATTTTTCCAATGGGTCACACAGTGTCTGCTTCAAATCCTGCAATATCCTGAGATATTTGTGGGAATGCACGGAATATTCCTTTAAGCAATAAATATCCTGAGGGAAGAAGAAATGATTAGTTACCTATACAGTAACTGTGGTTCTTCAAGATTTGTTGTTGGTATATATTCCACTATTGGAGGGTATGCATCCAGTGCACTCAAGCTGGAACATTTTAGTGATTAACACCCATTAGGACCGTGCATGCATATCCTGCATATATTTGTGTCTTCCACCAAGGGCATAAAGGGCAGAGCTGCCCCAACACCCCAAGTTCCTTTGTCACCTGCAAACCAATGTTTACAGACTCTGAAGTAGTGCAGATGCTGGATGGGTTGTGGAATATATATATATACACACACACACACACACACACACACACACACACACAGAGAGAGAGAGAGAGAGGCAAACATATAGAGAGAGACAAACATCTCTCACAACAAGAACCACAGTTACTGTACATGTAAATAACCACTTCTCATTATTTTTATATACATATATATTCCATTGTTGTTGACTTCCAAGCAGTAGCCCTTGCTGGATGTGGGTATCAGAAGCCTAATGAAAGAACGAACATAGCACAGTTGTACCAAATTTCACATCTTCTCTGGAAGCCTGGACAATAATGCACAGTGAACATGTGAATTGAGGACCATGTTGCTGCTTTACAAATATCTAAAATTGATAGGTTCTTGACAGATGTCATTGAAGTGGATTGAGCTCTTGCTGAATGAACAGTTATTTTGTCACTGGGCTTTTACTAACCAGCTGATAGTAGAGCCTGATGCACAAGGAGATACAATTGGAGATTCTTTGTGCTGAGACAGCTTCACTTTTGACCTTCTATCTGTATGTGTGTCGGTGTGCGGGAGCATGCAAGTGGTGGGCGCGCTGGAGTTGCCTTCCAGCCGCCGGGACGTGAAGGAGGGGCCCATGCGAGGCCGGGGCTGGCCCTCAGGGGAAAAAGCTTAACTGTGAAGATGATAGATCCACTAGCAAAAAAATTGTTTGATCTTCCTGAGTATGATGATACAGAAGATCAAACATTTCCACCTTTTCCACCTCCTTCCTCCCCAGGGAGCGACGATGTTGAAGGAGCCCTCACCAATGAAGAGCAAGATGGAAATAAACCATCCCAAATGAAGGATTCTACTGTGTCTACACAGAATGCAATTAAAAGGCCGATACCTAAATTAGATGCTCAAAGGTTAATTTCAAAGAGAGGACTTCCAGCCTTGCGACATGTATTTGATAATGCAAAATTTAAGGGTAAAGGACATGAGACAGAGGACTTGAAGGCACTTTTAAGACACATGGAACACTGGGCTCATAGGCTGTTTCCAAAACTGCAGTTTGATGATTTCATGGAGAGAGTAGAGTCTTTGGGAAATAAAAAGGAAGTCCAAACCTGCTTAAAGCGAATTAGACTTGATCTTCCAATTTTACATGAAGATTTTACAAGTAATGAAGGTAGTGGAGGGGGAAATAATGGGCTCAAAATGAAGAAGAATTAGACCCCTTTTCTGAAAACATGAAGGAAGAATTTGATTCTCACTCAAGTACTGTCCTAACAGAGGAGCAACAGCGAAGAATTGAGAGGAACCGGCAACTAGCCTTGGAAAGCAAACAGGCAAAGATGCAATTTAACAGTCAGTCACAAGAAAATGATCTGTCTGCCACCCAGCCAAATGAAGAATTTAAGACAATTGAGGCTCAGGATCCAAATGACCTGACGGAAGTAGAAATTCAAGCTGCTGAAGCCAAAGTTGCTGATATTGAAGCTGTGGACAAAGATATACAACTTAAACGTGCAGAAGAAATCAAATAACCTTTCTGTCTGGATACAATAATGTTTTACAAAGACCCAGATAGCTTAATATACTCAAGTGTCATTGACTTCTCTTCCCCCCCACCCCTGGACATTCTATGGAAATCTTATTCATGACATCAATGTAGCTGGACAAAATTAATCAGTTTCCCTGTGTAAAAAAGCAGATATCAGCTCTTAAGGTGCTGGAGAAAACAGCTACTATTCAGGAAAGGAGCACAACTACTCTGCATTTCAACTGTTTTTTAAACTAGCTTTTTCCACAGTGACAAAAGGTATCAGTGAAAATATTGACATTAATTTCTTGGAACTATACTATGAAGTGACTTTTTTTTGCGATTGACATTCCTCAAGCTTAACTTACCTGGGTCTTGAAAGCCTGAGTTTGTATAAAGTTTTTTACATCCTGTTAATTTATATAATTAAATAATTCTATGCTAGAAACAGTCTAGGAGACTTTCTGAATGCTTAGTTCTGTCCAGATAGAAATGTGTTCTATGCACATTCAAGGAATGTAACTTTTCTTCCCCTTTATTTGAATATTGCTTTAGGAAAAATATTGGTAGGTAAATATTTTGGTTTAAATGAAACCATGAAACCACCTTAGGGAGAAAGTTATGGTACAGTTTAATGGAAACTTATATGGTGAGCCTGCCATTGTGCTTGCAATTCTCCCACTCTTCTGGTCAATGTTATTGCCACTAGAAAAGATACCTTAGAGACTTAAAGAGAGAGCATGTAGCAAGTATGTAGTAAGCTGAGCCCTTACAGAACTAAATTAAAGTCCCAGCTTAGAAAGGGCTGTTTTACTGGAGGAAAGAATTTTGATAAACTTTTCAGAAATCTCTTCACCACTTGGTGAGAGAATACTGAAGATTGTTGTACAGGGGGTGAATGCCTGACATCACTGTCAAGTGTATCCACAGACAGCAGATTTGTTAAGGTGCAAGTAGTAGTCCAGAATGGCTGCGATTTGAGATTTCAACAGTGATAGTTTTTGTCAAGCCCATATTGAAAATCTCTTCCATTTAGACAGGTATGTAGATCTCATATTGTGTCTGAATATATCCTGAATATCAGAGAGGCAGTGTCCTTGTTGATGACATTAGCCATTGAGCGTCCATGCTGTCAGATGGAGCATTTCAAGATCTGGATGTAAGATGTATCTCTGGTTATGGGAGATCAGATCTGGAATTAGAGTTAAGATTTTGGGTGACCATATTGAGAGGCTTTGAAGGTCCACATATTAAAATTGCCTCAGTCATGCAGGGGCTCTGCTTCTGGCTTGATCTTCTTTATTATTCCTGGCAGTGGGGGGGGGGGGGGGGGAGAGGAGGCGGGGTATGTGTAACACAGACCTGGGGATCCAAGGAACCAGAAGTGGGTTTCTTGGATCCAGAACTCTGTCCCCCTCAACACAGAACTGTTGACATTTTGTGTTATTTTTGGTTGCAAACAAGTCCATGCTTGGGAAAGAAGATGCAAGAAGATGGTTTGAATCACAGCTTTTATCAACCACTAATGCTTGTTCATAGGTTACCTGCTTACAGCGTCTGCTAGCTGATTGTGGATCCCAGGCAGATGCTTAGCTGTTAAAGTAATACCATAAAGAATACAAAAATTCCAAACTGCATTGCCTTTTGGAGCAGTTGGGAGGATCTTGCCCCTTCCTGTTTGGTTAAATAAAACATGGCAGTTATGTTGTACATCATTAATTGAATAATAAGTCCTTTTATTTCTGCAAGAAAAGCCTTTCAGTCTCGGAAGATAGCTCTCAACTCCAGTATATTTTTGTGGAGGGACATTTCCTGAGACAACCACAAACCTTGAACTGTTGATTTACCAATGTGGCTCCCCAACCTAAGGTGCATGTGTTTGTCATGCAAATCTTTGATACAGGATGAGAGAAGGGAACTTCCTTGTAAACTTTTGCTAGATCCATCCACCGGTTCAGCGACTGAATAACAGTGGTCAGGATATGCACCGGCATGTCCAGCTGATGTTTGTCTAGTCAATATATTGACCCTGACCAGCTCTGTAAGCAGTCTCACATGTGGAGTCACAAAGGTACCTAAGGCGTGTTATTACAGAAGTCCTAACTTGTGCTTGCAGGTGTGTACACAATTCAAGAATTGTGTGAAATCTTGATGAGGGGAGATAGGCCACAGATGGATAAATTCTGTTTTCTTTGTTAGGATCAATATTGACTTTTCTTTGTTTATTAACAGACCCAGTCGAGTGGACAGCTGCGGATATGCTGGATGATGTTCTCTATTTGACAGTCCACAAACTAGACAGTTCTCCAACTATGGGAATATTTGGATCCCATTCGTCTGAGGCAGTCTGCTACAATGGCTAGGAACTTCGTGAATACTCTGTGATCTGCTGATAGGCCAAATGGTAGAACCCTGTATTCCTAATGATGGTTTCCCACCACAAACCTCAGACAATGTCTGTGGGCCAAATGGATTGCCAAATGGAAATGCACTTCCACAACCTCGAAAGCCCACCAATCGGTTGTAACCATAGTCCAGAAATGCAGGATGTGAAACAGATGGTCTCCAAAGGGATGGAACAGGATAGGAAGACCAAAGTAACTGGTGAGTGGCTCCCGGGCGAGCACTTGAATTTGTTGCTTCAAAGACAAGATAGGTGGGTAAGATGTCATAGCTGTTAACAAGGGCTTTTTCCTACACAATTTTTGTTATTTTCTAGGAGGCTCTCTAGGTCTATACTTATGGTAAGTAGGTTGTCTATGGTAAGTCTATGGAAAGCTGCTTATGGTTGGGACTGGTATATATAGCCCTAATGACGTAAGTAATTTCTTGCTATTTTTCCAGGAAATATGCAATAATTTCCTGGATTTCTTGAATATTTTTATGGTGTGATATAAACAGACTGCTTTATATGCAGACAATGAATAATTATAGCATTTGTGGGGCGTGTAATGTGTAGTTAAGATTTAGTTTCTATTTTCCCCTCCTTTTTAGTTGTTTATAAGAATGAAAAAGTGGTTGGTTGAAAGCTATTCAGAGGCTGAAGTCACAGTGGACATTAATTTACAATGTATGGGTGACAGGGTAAAAGATGCAAGATAAATGCAATTCCTCATATGATTATATGATATATGAGAGGCCTCTCACCTCTTACAGATTTATACTACATATGCTGAGATACTACTCACATCATAAACATTTATCAGAGTTAAAACTGCCTCTTCACCATAAACTCATCCCATTATACCTAGGTATTTTAGCTTGTACAATAGAGTGTATAACATTATATGTTGTTCTGAAATTCCACCTAGTTTAGTGAGGGAGAGATTGAGGGAATAGATCTGCAGTGCACCAGTCCTTCTTTGTAGCATCTACTGTATGTAATAAGAAAATGACCTTTCTGTTCTGCACTAATACCAAATAAAATTGGTTCCATTTGTGTGTAGAATGAAAGAAACTACGAGTAGTACAGTAACTTCAATCAGATGCATTTTCCTCCGTTTCAGCCTCACTGGTCTGGGAAAGGCAATACAGCACTACAACATAATCTGAATTTACAACAAATGCACACAACCATAAACCGAGTCTTTTATTTGAAATTGTCAGATCACAAAATGTGCATAATTGATAGTTTTGCTCCTAAAACAAAGCATCTATTAAAGTAAGTTCCTGTATTTGGTAACTAGTAGTCTGCTGCTATTTCTTTAAATAGAGAACTATTCTTTCAGATAAATCATCTGGCCTGAAATGCTGAAAGTACTTTGAACAGAAAAAAGGCTGTGTTACCGTGAGCTGACAGAACAGCTCCAATTAAAGAATGGTAGTTTTGAGGTTGAAGTAGCATCCAACAGAAAAGGAGATTAGAATGCAGGTTACAAACCACGACCAGCAATGCCCATTATAAAAGAAAGCCTTTTAAAAAGTTTTACTTTCTGAAATGTGATTTCTCGAGAAGTCATTATTCCATTCTAAGCATTCTGCACAGCATGAGAGCAGAGAACCACCAATTAGAAAACTTTCCCTCCCTCATTAATGACTTTTCGTTACACCTTTTATTGTAATTTCAAAGGATATAAATGAGACAAAATACAAAATAGACAGAAACTAGATGGCTCAGGTTACTGGTAATTGGATCTGTGGCCCTTGACATACAGATTATCAGTTACATCTAGTCCTCCTCACTAGTGACAAAATGTTACTACTCTCTGACATTTATTCAGTGGCCTGTGTGACATGAATCAGTATCTTTCCATTCCATCCTAGTGGAAAGGTGACCACGATAGAAAACCACCCTCAACAGTAGGTACCAATTTGCACCTTTGCTGGCAGGAATTAAGGAATAAATGGAAATAAAGATAACCTCCCTCTTTCCTTCCAGATTTGATAAGCCCTTGCACAGCCAGTGCCTACTTGGTGGACAAACAGCAAACTTCAATATCCAGAGCTTTGAATGCAGCATTAAGATTTATACACACAATTTTGAACTCAAAAGAGAAGGATACGAGTTTAAGAAAGCTGAGTCTCACAACTTCTATTTTTTAAGGAGCAGAGTGAAAAAGAACACAGAAACCATTATAAACCAAGTTAGGGAAATCTAGACAGGACAGATTATAGAAAACAGAGCCCATAATGAGTAATATCATAAAGGCCATAAAATAATATGAAAATGAAGCCAAAAGAAGTGCACAGTAAGCTAATAAAAATGGCACAATTATTATACAACAACAAATACGTGAAGTCAGAGCAACCAACTTGATAACAGAAAAACACTAGCAAAACATGGTTCTTTGTAGTGGGGAACATACGTACATCTAGTTTGAATGTTTACAGAAGATCTCATACCTTGTGCACCTGTGGACTTCCCTGTGGACATTTATTTAGGACTTATCTACACCCAAAGGCTGTATTGGTGTACCTATACTGATATAGTCAAAGTGGTACAATGCTAGACCCGCCTTCCCTACCCTTCCCCTTTTCTTCTACAACTCCTCCTCCTCGGTCACACATGGAGAAGTTTCTTGGCTGCTCTCCTCCTCTAATCTCTCCACATGCCCCAGTGACCCAGTCTCATCCACTGGGCTTCCAGGCTGGCATGCACTGTCATCCCCACCCCTTACTTTTCTCCGTAACCTACCACTCTCCTCTGGTTCTTCCTCCTCAGAATACAAACATGATTAAGTCTTTCCCATCTTAACCCCCCCTACACATGTGACCCCACTTGCCTCTCAAACTTTCGCCCCACCTCCCTTCTCACTTTCATCTTTAAGCTCTTAGAACATGCTGTTTACTATCGCTGTCTGGAGCTCCTCTCCTCCAATTCCATCCTAGACCATCTCCAACATGGCGTCTACCCCTTGGATGCCAATGAACCCATTCTCACCCAAGTCTCTAATGACCTCTTCCTAATCAAATCTGAGAACCAGTACTCCATCCTCATCCTCTGACTTGCAGCTACCTTCAGCACAGTCAACGATGTCCCCCTTCTTGAAATCTTGTCCTCCCTTCGGTTCTGTTACTCTGTCCTCTCCTGGTTCTCCTTCTACCTCTCTAATTGCACCTTCAGCATGTCTTTCAGAGGATCCTTTTCATCCATTCTCCAACTTCCTATGGGGATTCCACAGGGCTCTGTCCTGGGACCCTTTCTCTTTGCCCTATACACCTTATTTTAGAGTAATCTCATCTGTAAATAAAATTCAACTATCATCTCTTTGTGGACTACTCACAGATCTACCTTTCTACTCCAGACCTATCTCCTGCCCAGAACTAAAATCTCAGTCTGTCTCTCTGTCTCTGACATCTCCTTGTGGATGTTTAGCTGTCAACTCAAACTGAACATGGCTAAAACAGAGCTTTTAATCATCCCAATTTAGATTGTAAGGAATTTGGGGCAGAGACTGTTTTTTTGTTCTGTGTCATACAGTACCAAGTAACAACAGGTCCATGCCTATGGCCCCCACGTTCTATGATAATACAAATAATAAATAAGAATGATATTATAACCCTTTCTATGGATGCATCTCTAACTCAACTCACACCCCTAACCAAAACAGGTATATTGGTACAAAAAACTGTGTGTAAACCAGACCTTCAATGTTGTATGCACAGCACACGTACAATGAAATAAACACAAACAGTATGCAAAAGAAAACAAAACCACTGGGACTATCAATATCCATTTGGGAAATTAATACCAAATCCTCCCAAACCTACATACTGTTTCCTGACCTTCTCACATCTCAAAGAGTGAGAGGAAAATGGACCTTACATTAAGGTTTGAAGGTGAATTCGCTCAGGTTTTAGTAGATGAAGGTGGGAAATGAAATCCAGAGGAGACACCATGATTGAGAAAATAGGGAGAATGCTTTCTAGCCGAACTATCTTATAAATGTACATAGCAAAATATACAAAATATATTCAACCTAATCAAAAGCCTGAGCCTTGAAAATGTGAATGTTTGTGCTTGATGTGATTTCTATATTGTTCACTTGAACTGTAAGACTGGGAGATTGTCACTTAATGCTAGTCCTTTATATAATATTTTAAAATGAGTAAAGTTAATGAGAGCTTTTATTATTAAGGAACCATCCAGCATCATGAAAAATTAATAATTTATGGTAAGAAAATGCAGGATAGTGTGCTTTTCTAAAATCTTTTCTCATATCACTGGTTCCTGTATTTTGACCAATGGAAACATCACAGATAATATAATACCTTACTGAAGCTTAATGTTAGAGAAATATTATTTAAATAAAGCTCTGGTCTTTTAGTAACTAGAGAAAATGTATTACCAAATTTCTTAACACAATACTGATGGACTAAGTTATCTGGTTATATAACTATATCCAAAACTTAGGTGACAATATTTATCTGAAAGGTAAGGATTACCAGAATACATTTAGAAATTCCCTCATGAATAATTTTTGCAGACTAATCCTTGAAAGCAAAATACACATAATAGATCCCCGCTCATCATTCACTATTTATTTTTTGTACTAAATCACAAAAGTTCCCTCATACACACATCCCTTCATTAAATGTGATTCTCATTGCACTATGTAACAAGGTGGTAGGGCTCTTACATTGACTCGCCTTGTTAAAACGTGTTGGGGATATGCTAATTCTTGCTGACTCACTGTGGCAGATGTGAATCTTTAACTCCACTCTGTATACAAGCAGAGGGGAATCTCTTTTTGGGTAGAAGAAATTGAAGTGTAGGGCAAAGATCTCTGAAAGGAAACCCTGGAAACAGCCAAACTTAGGGACAAAATATGGAGTGAGTTTTATGATCTTAGTTTTGTTTGAGTCAACAATAAAATCAAGGAACCTCCCAAATCGACAGGCACTACATTTGGTCCAAATTTACCACTGCCACACACCAGTATATTAACTCTGCCATTCTAGGGACACCAGTCTTTCAACACCCATTCACAAAACTACTCTCTACAAATATACTAAACACTGGCAACTAAAAGTTGGGGGAGGGGATAAAGTGGTGAAAGGGGTGTACAGAAGGCAAAATTGAAGGATAGTTTAGTGTGTTTGGAGGGGCTAGTTTGGCAAAGGGGGCATTTGTAAGCTGGTATTTCTAGGTGATGGCTCCCTTCTACATCCCCTCAATACCTCTCTCCTGGCCCCAACATTCTTCTGTCCCCACTGTCTCCCCCTCTGGTTCCTGACGGTATATGGGACCACTGAGACTAAGTAGAGGTCTCAAAATACCAATAAGAACAATGAGAGATGGTGGCCATTTTAAGGCCATCCTGCATCATGCTCAGCATCTTGCAGGATGGAGCTCTATATACGAAGTGGAAGAACCAGAGAATGCACATAGGCTTCTGACTATACATTAGATCTCGTCCTTGAGTTTCATCCTGACAGGCAGCTATGGTCGGTCATACATCTTGGGTTGACAAGTGATTGTGATTTTGCAAAGGTGGCTCATAGGGGGTAGAAGTTACTCTATTCTCCGTACATCTGCCTCAGCTCATCATTCTCCACTTTTAAAAGCATCTGAAAGTAGTAATTATAGGGTGTGTTTTCATTTTAATCTATCAGATCCTATAAAGCTGCCTTTTCACTTCTGCACCCTTGCTGGGGTGAGCACTCCTTAGCTGTAGTCCAGGTTCTGGCTCAGTCTGTGTTGCTGGCTGGTAGTTTGTCTGACTTCTAAACAATTGTAATGCATCCCTTTACTCATAGAAAAAGAGAACATTTGTGTGTATTTATTCTCAAGATTTCTCTCAAATGAACAAATATTTGGAGAGAGTATTTGCTATGATTGTCAGTTCCAGATTTCTTTAACTTCCTGACACTATATAGAAAGGGTACGCCCAGAACATGCACACTAAAATGCCATCATGTTTTGTGATTAGGGCATTAAGGAGAAACTTCTTCATGAAAAGATGCAAATATAGCTTGTATATATTATGCTATGCTCTAAGAGTTTGTAGCGTTACTTGTTATGTCTTTCACATATTGACACACTTTTAGGTAACTAACACAAACTTTAACTAATACCTTCCTGCTAAGTATTACAGAGATCTGAAAATAATGGATGATGTTATGCACTAAACCTTGCCGTGAATGAGTATTTAAAGATTTTGCTACTACACTTATCGCAGTAGTATATGAGCACTAGTCAAACATTAATTAAATTATCCTCACAACCTTCCTGAGGGAGAAAAGTATTATCCCCATTTTACAGACGGTACAGAGAGATTAAAATGACTTGCCCATGGACACACAGGAAATCTGTGGTGGACACATGATTAGAGTCTACTGTAGATTTGAGTCATAGTACAGTAATTTAAACAACGCCATCCTTCCTCTCTAAAGTTATTACCTAAAATAGCCCTCTGCAAATTCGGTGCCCACCTTTTCAGAAGCCACCTTGCTAGAAAAGCTGTTATATTATGTTGCACAAGAGCCCAGGACCGGTGGCTCCACTGCTTTGGGGATAGCTCAGTGGTTTGAGCATTGGCCTGCTAAACCCAGGGTTGAGCTCAATTCTTGAGGGGGCCATTTAGGGCTCTGGGGCAAAAATCTGTCTGGGGACTGGTCCTGCTTTGAGCAGCAGGTTGGACTAGATGATCTCCTGAGGTCCCTTCTAACCCTGATATTCTCTGATTCTATGGGTCTTCTATGGCTGTGCTCACAAAATATGCCAAATACAAAGTTCTGTGGTAATAGCAAAAAGCAGTGTTAATTGTATCATACCTAGACTCAACGAGCCTTTAAATTGAAAGCAGACCAGTTTTTAAATAACAGTGCTTACAAAAATCAAAACAAAAATCCAGGGATTATTTTTAAAGACATAATTGAGAGACTCAGTAGGCAAGCAAGTGTAGGGAAGCAAGCTAATAATAGAGTTAAGGTTTCTTCAAATAATTCTGTACCTGGTCACAGGCAAAATGTAGATATAGTTTATACAGTGGAAGAAACAGGCCTGAAAGTGGCTATGAGGTAATGAGTGTGGAAAATCATAAAAGAGAACCAAAAAGAGAGAACTTGATTAAGATTAATTTTAAGTCAACAACTAAACATGAATTGCTTTGATAAAAGCCAGCTTTTACAAATCCTGTCTCTCTATAATTCTTTTGGTGGGTCTGGAAAATGCTAAAACAAAACGGATTTTCCAAACTACTGAATACAAAGACAGAAAGGGTCACTATAAATTCTTCACAAATCAAAAGAGTGGCAGAAAGGGTAGCAATCTTGTCAGCATAGATCCCTCATTTGTAATAAAGTGGCCTGAAATGATCTAAACACACTGATGGATGGAAAGTGGGGGAGACGTAGATGAAAAGTTTAAAAGACAATTACAGTGGAAAACCATATTTAGGTAAATGTTAGGGTAAGATTGACACAGTGACACAACCATGAAGTTTATGGTAAAAATCTGTCCACACTTTACACCTATTTTGTGTTTAATTTGCCTTCTTTTATCTAGACATAATGTCACTTGTAAGTCAGTGTATGACCCTTCAAAGTGTGGAGCATCTCCTATGAGGTGCTGAGTGCCCTCAGCTCCCTCTGAATACCACTGAGCCCAGTGGGAGTTGAGGCACTAAGTACCTTGCAGGCTAATCAAGGGCTTACAACCCAAATCCTCTAACCTAACAGTCTGAATATTAGTTTGTGCACTGGGTAACTCAGTGGAGAAACCAAGAAAAGGAATCCTTCTCCCCTCACCAGGCCACAGAGTGCTGAATGACAGCTTGACAGCTCTTACTTTAGTTCTGAGGCTGCAATATTCCTCACAGCTCTAAGTCAATGGAGGAAACCATCAAGACAGGGCTTCCAGAAGCTGGAATCCCATCAGTTCTCTTGGATCTATTCCATTGGAGGAGCAAATACAACAATCAGTTTTATAGCCTTTATAAAACTTAATTTTGTATAAAATACTATGGTCGATACTTTTATCAACCATGCACAATTAATTACAGCATTGCAATAAACAGTTATGTTCTGTACATAATATACAGGAGCTATTTGAAGTAAGACAAGATGGAAGCATCATTGGTATTTAGACATGCCAAATGTGCTTGTGGTTTCTCTTACAGATTTCTCTAAATTGATTGCACTTATTAACATTTCATATTTAGGGTTAATAAATTAATGATAATAATGCTTAGAATGTATGTACAGTAGCATCTGACATTTTCAAAGCAAAAATAAAACCTGAGAGAATACCCGTGAGATAATATAATCAAGCCATATTCATCCCTGGTGTAATCCCACTGAAGTCAATGGAGTTACCATAAGGAATGGGTTACATCAGGGCAGAATTTAGCTCAGCAAAATTAAATTTCTTGCTCGAGGCTACACAGGAAGTCATTTACACTGTTGGAGTTAGAATTTAGGAGCTCTTGGTTTCCAGCCCTGTTCTCAATCCAATAGAACACACTGACTCAAAACACTGAGCACATATTGTAAGAACAAAGTTTTTTCTTAAATATAGTAATAAAAGTATTGTAAACTTGTCTGGTAAAATCTGTGAATATTCCCTCAAAATCTAATCACACAGGAAATGTCTGATGTATAGCATAACTAATTATACACAAATACACTTCTGATACATATATTAGTCAGCAAAATGACTTGTCCGTGGTCTTTAAAACCTCTTCTTTAGGCTTTATCTTTGTAATAAAATTAGGTTGTTCTAGAACATGAACTTCAAGAGTTATGTAAACGGAAATGATGGTAAACATGATTTCAATCTAAGATACTAATATTGCCCCCATCCCCATCAGAGTGCCTCACCGTCTTTAATGTATTTATTTTCAAGACTCACCCATACAGCAGGGAAGTTCTATTATCCTCATTTTACATATAGGGAACTGAGTCACAGAGAGATTAAATGACTTTTTCTTTTAGGGTATATCTACACTGGAATAAAAGACCCATGACATGGCTGTGGCTGACCCAGGTCAGCTGATTCAGACTTGCGGGGCTAAAAATTGCCATGAAGATGTTTGCGCTCAGACTGGAGCTGAACATCTGGGACCCTCCCCCCAATGCAGGGTCTCAGAGCTCATTGATTTTACAGCCCTGAAGCCCAAGCCTGCATCAGCTGACCCGGGTCAGCCACGGATGTTTAATTGCTGTGTAGATATACCCTTAATGTACACAGTGATGAGTTGTGTTTAATATTGCGTCAGCTGGTTGCAGTTGATTATAGGATTCCTGAAGTATTTATTCACTATCAGTGGACATGATGTTAAACACAATGGAACCAGTTTACAATGACTGAAAAGTTATGTTTAACATCATGTTAGTTAACACAACTTCTCAAGGTCAACTTTTAATACCCTGATTTTTTAGTGAAGTCTTTAAAAAATGGTATACTGAAAGATGTGCATAATTACCCACTACTTTTCAGCTGTGACCAGGTAGAGGCTTTGAAAGAAAACCATGTAAAGGTTTTGAAACAAAACAGATACAGTAACTCCTCACTTAAAGTCGCCCTGGTTAACGTTGTTTCATTATTAGGTTGCTGATCTATTAAGGAACATACTCGTTTAAAGTTGCTCAACATTCCATTATAAGGTTGTTTGGCTTGCCCTGCTCAACCCGCCCACCCAGTGCTCTAGCCAGGGAGCGGGGTCCGGGAGTGGGAGCTTGCCCCATTCCGCCCATCTGACGTTCCAGCGGCAAGGGGACTTATCCACTCTGCCCACCCGGTATTCCAGCTGGGGAGCGGGCAAGCCCCCGACCCACCTCCTGGGCAGGAGCATTGGATGGGTGGAGTGGGGTAAGCCCCCGCGCCCCGACCCCACTACGCCCTGCCTCAACCAAGCTTCACAATCATCATTGGTGAGTACAGAATTAAATAATTTGTTGAAAATTATTTAAAACTTATACTGTATATGTATATGTCGTCTTTTGTCTGGGGAAAAAAAATTCCCTGGAACCTAACGCCCCTATTTACATTAATTCTTATGGGGAAATTGGATTCGCTTAACATCGTTTCACTTAAAGTCGCATTTTTCAGGAAAATAACTACAACGTTAAGCGAGGAGTTACTGTAGTAGAATTTTTTTCTCCCAATTAGCTATTTAAATAGACAGCATCAGTTCATCAGCCAAATTGAAACGGTGACTTTATGCTTCTTGAAATACAGTATTCAAAGGTGCAAGATAAAAAGGGCCTCCTTATAAAATCATCAGGGTGTTCAGATTAGGTCCGGGGCCAATTTGTAGGATTAAAATTAGGCAGATAAACAAAAGTGGCCTGATTTTTGAGATTCCAAGTACCCCCTCCCCCCATTTAAGTCAAAAAGAGCTGTGAAAGCTCAGCACCTCTAAAAATACGGT
Source organism: Trachemys scripta elegans (assembly GCF_013100865.1). Lineage (NCBI taxonomy): Eukaryota > Metazoa > Chordata > Testudines > Emydidae > Trachemys > Trachemys scripta. The sequence goes on from NC_048304.1 coordinate 113,324,094, forward strand.
CACTTTTACTAGGTGCCTAAATTTGGATTTAGGTGTTTAACTTTAGGCACCTAAGTTTGTAAATGTTGGACTATGTGGTCTTCTTATGCCCTTTCCTCTGTATTTATATAAAAAGAGGTCACAAGAAAGTCTCTCTCACTCTGTCTTCCCTTTTTAAAATTTACTTAATAATAATGATGATGATATGAAGTTATCTGCTTCCATAAGTATTAAACCAGAGCTCCCTTCAGCAGTTGAACAATACTGATCGAAAAGGGTTAGATAAAATGATTCTAGAAGTTGAACAGCGGCAAACTTTTAAGTGCTACTTTTAAACCAGAACTGTCCCTATCATGCTTTTAAACTACTAACAACAGAAAGCGCTGACATCCTTCTGTCAACATTTTCCTGAACCGCAAATTGCTCGTGCATTAGAAATTCTCTTGAAATGGCATAAAAAGGCTGTGAAGCAAACGTATTCTTGAAGTGTAGGTCTGCAAGTCAGTGTAATTTCAGAGTACACCACACAAGCTGAAAAGACGGCAGATGCAAGGTTTGAATTTAACTATAAATGATAACTCAATTTATTTTCTCCATAGCCTAGTAACTCAATAAGTCTTTAATGGTTTCATAAATAAACAGATGGATGCCATCAAATGATAAGTCTGATTGGTCTCTGTATAATTTTGGACAGCTTTATCCCAAAATATGTAGCACAAGCATTTTAACCCAAGAGGATGATAAAACAAATGTGGGAAGCTAGATTATGGGCAATTGCACTGCCCCAGTGATGTATGAGACCTTTCATGATGGCAAGGCTAAGAAACAGGGCAATTCACAATCTATGTCTGTCCAATGGTGGGTTTGTGAAGATTTTTCTTCTGTTGATAAAATAGGTGCTTCTATTCAAGGAATTTAAAGTATAGAAGGAAGAAGGGGAGGTGATGGGATCCCTGTTGAAAGATTTAAATCATAGATTACTTTATCCTTGAAAGGTTTATGATGCTAATTTTACAGCAAGCCATCTGCTCCACCTACTGTATGTTGACTGACTATTAAAGCAGGCCACCTATGTCAAGCATAGAAGACACTTATCATCCAATGTGTCATTTGCACAGTGCTATATTCACTTTACCTAATATTGCAACTTGACTAGACATGTGTTCTGTATGCTCAAATTTTAGCAACACAACTTTTACAGCCCCCCAGGCCAAGCAAGATCTTCAGAAAATAGTTAAGGCAAAATTCTACTTTCAGAGGCACCAGACATGTCTATAAAACAAGCCATGTCTATAAAACATATTTGTTATTTATACAGTATGTGGATATTGCATGCTTGAAGCAGTCAGCTCATGCTAATAGTCCATCTTGTCTGCAGTTTTTACATCTTTTTGGTAGACATAAGAGGTTATACAGTGTGCTGCCACATGCACTCTGGTAAATCGACAAGGAACACTCTCTGCAACTTCAATAACAAGAGTATAATTTTATCCATAAAAGACAACACTGCTTTACAGCACTAGTGTCCTAAAAATCCCAGCCTCATACATTAAAACTGGGAGAGATATTTGCTCACCCGATATTTAAATTTGTGTGGAATAAATTGCACTGGTGAAATAGAAAGAGTCAGGACCTTCCCATCCAGCATATACTAAACTTGATATATAAACAGAGTACAACTAGTTTTTCAATAAAGTCCTAAAATGGGAACTTCGTGTGTACGTTAGTTGTCTTTAAAACTTTTCTCTTTTCATATCAAAAGAAGAAAAAGCAAAGTAAGCATGTGTTAACCTAAAGAAAGCTTAGCCCTTCAGAGTGCTTAAGGGCCTGTCTGGGGGGGACCAGTTTAATTTGAAGACCCAAATTTTCACAACATTTTCTGTTTCTTATTCAGGAATTAATTTTCTTTGCACATGTGAATCAATTTCATTCTTCCCCTCCCGCTCTCTTACCCCTTTTAAACCTGTGGCCTCCTTCACTACAGATTAGACATTGCACACCTGAGAAACATTATGTATTTAATGTAAATTACAGATCATTCAAGTTTGATGGGCATGAATCAGATTATAAATGCAACAAAAACACTGACTCTTCAATATTTAAAGAAATATTTAATATATCTCCCCCCCAAGATTAGGGCACAGGGGAGAGTGATCCAACGAAAACCCTCCTTCCTGCCCACATGTACCCTAGCCCCAGCTTAGAGCTATTCAAGGCCTTCCAGTGACCCATCCCACGTGGAACCACATGAGGCAGGGAGCCATAGCTCTTTCCTTTTAGGAGTGACCCATAAGAAAGGCATCAGATGTCCAGGAGGCAAGAGTTTGCAGGCAGTCCGGAGTAGCTACATTCATAGCATAGTGACACAGGCCGGATCAATCTTAGAGAGTTGCCGATTTGTTTCAGGGAGATCATTATGCTAAGGGAGTACAGATTCTGGCAGAGAAGTTAAGGTTCACAATTTCTCAACCTTTTTCATATTGGGACCACTTTGGGAACCTGTAGAACCCCCTTCCATTTAACAATATGGGATGGGCACGCCTAGTCACAAGCCCCTGATACTTCATGAGAATTGCAGTCCACTGGCTGAGAATCCATGTCCTATTCTGCCTCTGAAGAAAAAACATTCAGAGCAACCTAGTATAGATTAGTGAAACATTCAGCTACATCAAACCTACAATCACCAAGGAAAACGCTTTCCTCTTCTCTGAGCTCAAACAAATGGACCAAAACTATGCCATATGTTAGCCTGTGAGGTTCAGTATAGAAGAGCTACTGATGGCGCTAAGTGTCCATCTCTTCACATAAACTAGTGAACGAGGTGTGCAGTGGTAGCCTTACCATTAATAACATTCACAACTTTTACAGCCTCATCAAGTGCCTTTGCAGTTCCACCTGCATCCTCTTTGCTGCCTAAGCTTTCCAGTGATTGGAACAATGTGTCCAAACTTGGGGTGAATCAGACCGAATCCTACACACAAGGTTGATGTGTTTTTCTTTCACAGCTTAGGCACCATGAGCGTGAACACTAACACACAAATGCCAATCCAAACACGCTACAAGAAATGAACATTGGAAAGCTTTAAAGATATTTTTCCCTGTAGCACAACTTGAGAGAGGACTGTAAAACAGGAGATTCTCATGTACGGATCCTTCTCACTCGTAGTGGACACATGTTAATAGTTGGGTAGCAGACGGCACAGCTATAGTTTCATCTAGTTGTACTGACTCAATAAACAACATGTCATTATGCTAGTTTTAATAAAGGTATTAGTTGCAATGGTGAGTAAATAAGTGTGGGTTGGTGTGACTTGGGTTAAATATGAAAAAGTAAAGGGGGAATAAAATAAATAAGAGGGAAAGTTGTATAATATTTTTTGTATTTAAGCGTAAGTCACTGAGGCCAAGAACTAAAAAGATTTTAAAAAGGGTAGGACATTTATTTAAATTACAAGAACTCCAGAGTTAAAATAGATAATGCTGACAAATTTTGTAATGCGATATTAAACCTCATACATCAGGGCTGAAGCCAATTTCTTCATAAAAATTTAGGAGGAATCCTAGTGTAGGAAATATCTGCCTAAGGTTCGGTTTCTTGCACCTTCAGGTTCCGTTACTGTATTTTCCTTCAGCTTTTTGCATGTTATCTATTGAAGGACTCACCAGAAGCCCTTACTCATGTGAGTAGTTCCATAGACTTCAGTAGGACTGTTTAGGTAAGAATTACTCAAATGAGTGTTTTTTTTTCAGGGTTGTCCCCTTAGCCAATAAGTTCTTCAGGACAAGAACTTGTCATATTCTATGTTTGTAGAGCACATAGCACCTTTCTGAATGCTACACAAAAAATGCATAGTTATTAATACTAAGTCGCAGAGGATTTAGCTATGCATATACAGAGAAAATTATAATGCCATTACATAAATCAAGGGCGTGACCTCATCTTGAATACTGTGTGTGGTACAGGTCACTCCATCTTAAAAAAATATTGCTGAATAAGAGAGAGATCAGAGAAGCACCACAAAAATAACTGGGGACATAGACTCAAAAGACTGTGAATGTTTACTTTAGAAAGGAGATGAATAAGAAGGGACATGATAAAAGTATATAAAGTAATGAATGGTATAGAGATGGTATAGTGGAAGTTTCAGTTCTCTCAGTCTCACAATCCAAGAACAAAGGGGCATTCAATGAAATTCATAGATACAAAGTCGCTACAATGAAACATTTTTTCATAGACTGTATAATTAATCTGTGTAAGTCACTGAGGCCAAGAACTTAAAAAGATTAAAAAAGGACATTTATTTAGATAACAAGAATTCCAGAGTTAAAATTGATAATGCTGACAAATTTTGGAATACGATATTAAACCTCATACATCAGGGCTGAAGCCAATTTCTTAATAAAAGGGTTAGGAGGAATTCCAGTGTTCGGAATATCTGCCTAAGGTTCAGTTTCTTGCACCTTCCATTGTAGCATCTAACACTGGCTACTGTCAGAGACAAGATATTGGGCTAGAAGGACTACAGGTCTGATCCAGTATGATAAGTACTATGTTCCTATGCAATTCCCATTGACTTTAATGAGAGTTGTGTAGCTAAATCTTCCCCAATTCTTTCAGAAGCGCGTATCATTTTCTCCATTGTATTTTATTGACTTTCTTTTGCAGTCACAAAGCTAAAACGTATATATCTGAAGAAAAACTGAACATATTTCTTTAGATGAGGGCCCTTTTTGTATTTCAGTTGAAGCAGAAAGCTTGATGTTTGCTTTGCTTTTATATTTTCTGTTGGAATAATTTTCTTCTTCAATTTTGTTAGAGAAAAGTTGAATGGATCACTGAAAATCGTGAGTACTTGTAAATGTAACTTGTTTGCCAGCCTATCAATTTTAGTAAGTGGACATTAATCTTGTTTTCCTATGTTGGTAGATTGAGGCTCTCTAATATTTTGAATGTGAGAGCTATGCCCTTGAGCATTTAGGTGCTTAGCAACATTATGAAACGTAACTTAGAGATGGACAATCTAAGGCCTTGTCTACACTACACAGTTTTGTTGGCAAAAGACAGCTTTTGCCGACAAAACAGTGTAGTTGTACACACTACAAAGCTACTTCTGGCAGCAAAACTCCTGTTTTGCTGACAAAATTAAACCACCTCAACGAGAGGCATAGGGCTTTTTGCGGCAAAGCTGAATGACAAAGCATTAGTGTAGGTGCTGCCATTCGTTGTGTCGCCATAAGTGGCCACCCCCAGTATTCCACAATGCCCACTGTGACCGCTTTGCTCACTGTTTTGAACTCGGCTGCACTGCATCTAGCTAGGCAGGCATGTGCCCCTCCCCTTTCAAAGTTCCAGGAAGCTTTGACATTTCTCAGCCTGGAGAGCTCACAGGCTCCTGGTAGCTGAGGCAGCTCTGGGAGAACAAATTGGAGTGCTGCTGCAATGGGACAAGGTAAAGATTGCTGTGCAGAGCTGGGGGCTGATGTGCTGGGAGTGTCCCCCACCCCCGCCTTAAGATTCGTTGCTCTGGCTGCTGTCTGAATTTAAAGAGACAGCATGCCAACACACTCACTCTCCCCCAACACACGTACTTCCCCAACACACACTCTGTCTCTGTCCCCCCTTGACATACACACTCCCTGTCACACATGCTTCCCCCCTTACCCGATATACACTTCAGTTGAAAAGCAGCTGGTAATCTAGTAGGATGCCCATGGAAAGATTGAGAAACCTGCATCATGTGATGCTGTACCCCATGAGGCATTGCAAACCCTCCCCAAAGCACCACGCCGCCAGTTGCACAGTGGGATAGCTACCCACGATGCACTGCTCTCTGTGTCAATGCATGAGCTGCTAGTGTGGATGTGCTCTGCCGACCCAAGGAACAGAATGTGGACATGCAACAGAGGTTTAATTAAAGCGCTCTTAACTTTTGTCAACAAAACTCTATTGTGTAGACAAGGCCTAACATGCCTAATGAGAAAATACTAGCTTCTTTCTGAAAATACAAAGAAAAACACTTATATTTTAATAATGACGAAAAAAGGAAGCCACCTCTATATGTACTGGTGCTAATTTTCTTATAATATAAAAACACTAGGGGCTGTTCCATTACTGCCTGATATCTTGTGTAGCCATTTACACATAATTTAGTAGTCTCTTACACTCACTTTACACAGGTATAATGCCTCAGTCCTGGGAACTTCTACATCTGGGCTTAACTTTAACAGGCTACTATGTGTGTAAAGTTGAGTATGTACCTAAGTGTTTGTAGAACTGGGGCATATATGATGCCACAAGGTCCAAAGCAGGGGAAAAAATCTGGTCCCTGGACTGTGGAAGGTCAGTAAAAGTTTTGGTTTGGATCATGAGTAACTTGCGGTAGACAATTAAAGTTCTCTTATTGTTTTTATTAAGGGGCCTCTCATTAAAACAAGTCCCTGTTACATTTGAAATACCAGTGTATTATTCCAAAAGCAGCCACATGTGCCTTTTTCTTAAAACTGCTGGGGATGCTGCATATAACCTTTATTTGCCAATTATTGAGCTACTCTTGCCCAACTTTGTGGAAGATACATAGCCTACATTATGCTGTATATCGCACTTCAAATTAAAATGCTTATCTCCTTTCCAGATAAGTGTCTGAGAAATATAAAGAAATCAAGGTAATATAGCTAGATTGATTTTAAAACTCATTTACAACAGAACTGCCTCAAATTCTAAAAATAAGGCCAAACAAAATCAAGTAGAGCTACTTCATCAGTTCTAATAGGTATGTGCTGCAAATTTTAATGCCTTTTACATGAAGACTTTACCCTGCAGGTTACAAAAAAATATATATATATATATTTTGCTACTGATATTGGAAGAATCCTGTTGATTTACTTTGTTGTTTGGTATTAACATAAGTATTTTTTAAAGCAAGCATCAGCACCATCTGCCACTTACAAATGTGTGTCTCTTCAAAGTATTAATACTATAAACAAAGTCTGTTCCTTCATTTGATACAGAAAGGAGGAAGGGAACTAAGCAGTGAAGGAATATAGTTACACCTAAAAATAGGTCTGACTAGGTAAGAGAAAGCAACCCTTTTAGTAAGATGATCTCCAGAACAGATGAGCACAAAATGTCCACACACCATTACTCACAAAGCTGATTTGCAAAGTAGCTATACAGAACTGAAAAGAAGAGCTCCAGACTTGACTTCTTTACACTACAATCTAGTTGTCACAGGCATAATGATTTCTGAATATTTGTAACCTGAAGTCACCTCTTAATCAATTCTAATAATGATTTTAATGTTCATGTCTAACCCTAAATTCCTATCAAGGTAATTCTGATTTTCTCTCTCACATTTCAGGAAATCTGTTTGAACATTTTTAAACTCTTCACTGGTATTGTGGTAACTGAGATACAATATCCTTCAATGGAATTATCAATTTACAGCAGGGTGAAGTGTGCTCTAAACATACCATAGAAGAAAGAGATGGATTAGGTTGAAGCTGCACACAATCTATAACAGTAAGGGTAAGCATCCCTGAAGACACTATGTTATTCACAGAGACATTCAAAATAACCATCTAATACAGAATTGTGACAGGATAAATAAACCCTGCACTAGCATGAAAGAGATTACGGAGCTGCTTTGGGCTGGAGTGTCTCTGCCCTGCTGCACCTGCAAATCATGCCAGGACTGCAGGAGAAGTTAAAAAGAGGGAACTCCACTCAGTTGGGGGCATCCCAGGGAAGAGAATATATAATGTTCAGCTTCTCCTGCTTTGGAGAAAGGACTGACAGCCTACAGAGCCCCTTCACTCACAGAAGGAAGGTTAAGAACCCCAGAGTTAAAGGGGGAAAACTGAGGCTTGCACTGGGGCCCAGTTAACTCTGAAGTGGACACTGATACTCCCAGAGCCCCTCTGAAGTAAGAGAGGCCCGTCTCCTGGAGGGAGCTGCTTACAGGTTTTTCCTTTACGTTTCTTTTGCTTAATCCCTCTTGTTGACTATGGATTGTTTGGTGGCATCACTGGGAACACAGAGAGGGGATGAGACAGCTGAGAGACCCTGGACGAAAGGTGAGTGCCAGCCTGCTGGAAAGATGTCCTGTAGTACCCACGGGGTGGGGATGGAGCAATTGGATCATGTGCGTGCACTCCCCACATAGTCTAGTGGGGGTGCCCTACCATGGACAGATTTGTGACAAGAACTCCTGGTCAAATGCATAAAACTATGTGCCTCTGGAAGGTAAGATTTGAAATTGCATTGCAGGGTCAACCACCTAGATCAACAAGGGTCTTTAGGTCCATGAACACCTAAGTCCAAAATCTAGATCCTCAAAACCCCCTCCTAACCTTTTAGGCACCTAAATTACTGCCAGTGATGTCCTCTAGGATACCCGGAAGCCAGAAGCCCACTAGTTAGAACATGCACCCAGGATGTGAGAGACCAGGGTTAATCTCCCCAGTCTTTCTGATTCAGAGGAGGAACTTAAACTCAGGTCTCCCACCTCTCAGGTAAATGCCCGTACTAGTGGGCTATCGGGTATTCTGTGGTGGGTCTCTCTCAGTCTCTGCTCTTGAAGCTGTTTCATTTTGTATAAATATTTAAATATTCATTGGGCCAGCAAAATATTCTGTAGCCCGGGGCAAGGGTACTCCCCTGGGATCTGACAGAGTCAGATTAAAATCCCTGCTCCAGCTCAGGCAGAGTGGGGATCTGAACTGGCTGAGTGCTCTCACCGCTGGTTTATTTGTTTCATTTTAGTTTAGTTTAGCTCATCCCAATTTGCAACATACAATACTGGCACTTCAGAATATGTGGATTAAATGGTGGGATTTTTCAATGCCTTCCTGGGACAAACCACATCATGGCTAACATTTTCAATTCTCTCCTTTTGATGAATGCTGGTGCTATATGGTCACGTTTCCCACAGTTCTTGCAAAGGCTTCCTGCTTATGTCTCCCAGTTAGATGTCTTGTGTCTCCTTGATTTTTTCTTCTACCTCTAGTCAATCCAAATAATGTGTGACATTGCAAATGCAAAATATTCTTGCTAGATTTCACCTTCCATCAACAACATAAAAATAAAGAAAACCACCACTCCCAAACCCCCAAACCAGAGAACCCAAAATGCCCTAAGGAAGGAGGGAGATAGATACCATAGAGATGTGCATAAACAGCAGAAATGAACATGCAACAGAGAGATGTGTGTCTACGTTTATACATTTGTAAGATCTCTGGACACTATTTTGATGGGTGCAGTAAATGACCTGGGGAGAGGACAATTCCTATTATATCTTCTAAAGCATCATATTTAAGGCTTCTTGTTCTGCCTTTCAATGCACTATATAATCTTCTTCCCACCTCCACCTCCACTCTTATTTCCTCTTGCTACTCTCAATTCTCTTTATTCATTGTTTCCTTTATGCTCTCTATGCTTTGCTTTCATGTTTACCTCTATGCTTAGAAGCATCTCCCATTTTATTCCCTTCCTATCCTTCAAATCCTTCTTTATAACTAGCTTCTTGAATATATCTTTCCTATACTAAATAGTCACCGATTATGCTTCCCTGACTACTCTTAACTACCATCTTCAGTTTTGTCTTTAGGTACAAAGTCTTATTCTGTGTTTTTTAAAGTACCGTGGATATGTGTGACACTATATAAATGTTTAATGCCATATCATATAGTACACTGAAATACATGCATCAGCCAAAGAATCTTTTGTACAATCAATGTGTATTAGGAAAGCTACTAATACATTAAAGATTTACTACTTGATACAAAGCTGTTGCATTCCAGTGCAAGTGTGAACAGAGACTACTCATAGCCACAAATAAAATCAAGGATTATGGATAGTCTTCTGCACCGAACAGAAGTACGCCTTACGCTCTTCGCACACCTCTTCCCTTACACTCCAAGGAGCAAAGTAAAAAAAGAAGCTGGAGTAACGCAGCGGCCACAAAGCAGCACTCATTAATGCAGATTACATTCTGCTGTTCTTCCTGTGGTTCTCATCTCTTTACCTTGCTCATATGTGAAACACTCTGCATCTGCACTGTGCACGCTCAAGCCCTTAATGAATTGTCATTTTATATATATTATTGTAATCATTTCACTTTTGTTCCACTATATTGTTTTTGCATTAATTTGTTGTGTATTTTCACTTCTCTCAGGGTCTACACTGCTATGATAAACACATTCCAACTAGAGAAAAAGGCCATAACAGATTCAGCAAAAAGATATCAACATGCATTGCAGCCACCATCCTCTGCATTTGTTTGGTAACAGCTTATTCCTATCAACATCATTTACTAACATTTTTCATTGGAAGATCTTCTTGATCCGATATGATGATCATCATACATTTACATTTATTATTTTTACAGTGTTAAGTTTTCAGCCAAAAACATTTTTGTGGCAAATAAAAGTGCTGAGGACCTACGGGTCCCTCAGAGGTGCATTAGCAGCCCCACTGAATTGCACAATGAGTTACATGTACATGTATGAATGTGTGACTGGGCCTAAACATTTTTTCCAAACAATTACAAAATCTCAATGAGTTTTTTGTTTTCAAGCATCAGAATTATTTTTGTATTATGTCTTTAAATGTAATATGCTACAACTCCTCACAATTAACGTATTTTTTACATTCACGTGTCTCTTAGGATAGGGACCACCATTTCTTTGCATTTTAATCAAGAAATCAAGCAAAAATCCTTGTTACAGAGACTTCTATCCAGAGATAACTGTCTTGTAGAACACTTAATGAGTCATTTTTTATTATGATGGTAAGGGGAAGAGGCAGATGGTATAATAATTTATTGATTCTATGATTCTACTGTAGCTTGTCAATTAAATGGGATTGAATACTATATCCAATGTGTACAGAATTATGTGAAGTTCTATTTTTGATCCTAAGATATCAGAGAGTAGCTTTCAGGTAGCAACATTGAAGAAGTCTACTTAATTTTACATCTGTCATTCATAATTATAGGCATTGCAACAGGAAGTCCCTAAGTAGATTCCAAAACTTGGATGGGTTCCAGAACTCCCACTGTTAAATCTATTTTATTACAAGTTTTTTCATTAATAAGCATGTTTTATTTTATTGTTGATTCACACCTGCAAATAAGTGTTCTTATATGTACCTATGGGATGCTTATCCTTTGACTTATTACCCTTACATCCAACGTATCTATATATTACACACCAACTATATTAAAAGATCATCATTAAGATTGCAAAGTCAAGCATTCAAAACGTTGGAAATGTCAGAATTAAGGTTGCCTGTCTCTCTCCACACCTACCTTATCTGATTTCTGTGTCCCCCCTGCCAACTCCAGCCAATTGGTTCCCAGTCCCCCAAAACCTATTTCCCTAGTTTCCCCACTCCCAGTTCAAGTCCCCTGGCCCAAAGAATCCAAGCCTCCCCTCCCCCACCTGGGCTCCAAGTCCCGGTCTCTTTGTCCAGCTGTTCCCAGCCTCTCATTCTGCTGGTTCCTAGCCTCCCCGCTGTTTCCCTCCCAGTCAGCTTCTGACCCTCTTTTGCAACCTCCTTGCTCCCACAGTCCTAGGTTTTCTCCCCAACCCTGAGTCCTAATCTCACTAGACTCCTTGCTACAATTTACTGTTTTTCATCCCCCATGGCCTGGCTTTTGTCCTCCTCTGCATTTGAATCAGACAGCTTCCTCCTCCATGCTACCTGAGCCCAGTGGGGGTGGGGCGGGGCGGTCACTAACAACAAAGGATAGTCAGACTCCTTGCTCTCAGTTCCAGTGCTTGGAGAATTGAGTGCAGCCATCAAAGAAAATGCCCAGCTTTGCCACCATGGCCATGAGGTGAAACATATTTAGTTGCTCTGTGAGGCTAGTGGGATGATTTTGGCTGAAAATTAAAAAAAAAAAAAAAAAAACAGCAAGTCTAAGGGCAAACACACAGCATATAAAACTTCAGCCCAAATGGTTAAAGTTTGGCAATGTTATAAGCAACTGAAATCAGGTTCTTATAATGGGAAGTGTCAAACAAGCTTAAGAGGCACTACTGCCAGCCCCAACTAGAATAGTGGATGTTTTGTTGCTGGAAAAGTAACTTGTTTTTACATCATTTGCATCTCTTTCTCACTCTGAAATCTTTGTTTTTAAAGAATTATCATATTGCATTATTCACTTTCTCCTTTCATTTTTCTTTGACTATGTAAGGAACATGCCAACATTTGTCAGTTTCATAAACTTTGTCCAGTAACTTCATACTCCAAAGTGTGAGTTCTTGTTGGTTTTACTGTTCATCGCAAAACGGTCTCAATTCTTCATTCTGGAGAATTTATTCCATTGATGGATTATTCTCTCAATGTTGTTCAACCTATCCCCAGAGCTGTACATCCAAGCCTTGAATTAGTCATTTCTTAGGGCTAATCTGCATGGTGGGGTAATGCACTCTACAGGAGTGCGAACTGTACAGCAAACTAATATGTTACGGATTAGTTGATCTGTATAGACCCTACTGGTGTGTTTTAATAGTGCTGTTTGAAACAGTACTATGTTAAAGCTCATGAGGGAACCTTTAGTGCACACCAGCAGGGTCTGCATGGACCAATTAATGAACAACATGTTAGTAAGCTTTAGAAATTACACCCCCATCGAGAGCATTGCCTTCGTCTTTCACTTGCTCATATCTTTGGCATCTTTTTTTTAATAAACAGTTCATGTGTTATCCTCTTATCCCTCACATTCTTATTGTCTGATTTGTTTTGTTTACTGCCCATACCATTTCTGATGTATAATTTAGTCCTTGTTAGAACCTTGCATACAGCTGCCCTCACTAACAGTTCTCCCTTGGTACAATGAAGCATTTAGGGTACTTTAAGTCTAAGGTCAGAGATTGTAACAGTAGTGAATGATCTCTGGCATGGTACAGTAAAACGTGGAGGACACATATGGGCCTTATGTCTTAGAAAAAGCTATTTTTCTTATTACACCTTATGTATGCATTGTATAGAGAACAGCTATTATGTCTGAACCTTTGGATTTTAATATTGATGCTTCGCTACAAAGCAGCTGAGGAGACAACGCTAAGGAGCAAGAGAAGGTGTGTGATCTGTTCAGCAAATCTGCTACTAAAAATTAATTTCTAACACAGTAAATTTTCCTTGATCTGCACCTTACTGATATCCCTCACCAGGGATTTGGTTCTCATTTCTCCTCAAATCCAGGCTAAATTTATTTGTTAATCAGTGCTTATGTGAAGAGATTCCACCCACCCCACGTGCACCTCCTTGTGACTAGATCTGGGAATTAGTTCTTGACCCATCTGGAGCCCCTTTCCCTCAGCTGCTCAGCACTTACTCTCTCTCTGGATTTCCTCCTTGACCCTCTCCAACTCTCTTTCCATCTAGGAAGTAACTGTAGACCTCCTCCCTGCAGCCTCTTTCTGCGCTCACTTTCTGACTTTATACATCTAGCCCAGCTCCTCCCACAGCTGGACTTCATCTTCAATTAGTGCTTAACAATCACTGGCTTCCTTCGAGGTGCAGCAGGTCCATTGTGACCCATATTACTCCATTCAGGGTTTGTGTGAAGGTGAACACCCCATCACAGTTACTTTAAATATGTGCCCCAAAAAATTGTTTGGCTCCTTTACCCTTCGGCACTCAAAGACAGGGATATAACCCCATTGACTTCAATAAAAAGTTGGCCTGGGCATCTGAGAGAAGAATTAGGCCTCCTGACTACTGGGATTTTTAAAACCAGAATGAAAAAATATTTATTCTATTCCAACACTTTGCAGCTATAAGCTCATTAGTAATAAACCTCACATTCTTTTGTTATAAAATGAGAATCAACATTATTGTCTTATTTTATAATTGTTAAATAATTATTTGCTTCAATGACAGTTTTATCCTAAAATGCATGTAAAGAGCTCTAGGGAAGTTATATACAAGTAACATGATAATCTAAGATTATTTGGTGTTGTATAATTATTGAACGTATAACTTCCCTCAACCTGAACATCACTGTTTTAACTTAGCTTCAGTCTTAAAGGAAACCGACTGCATAGCAAACATATGTTAGCAGCAAAAAGCTCCATATAATTTCAAACAGCTTGGCACAGTTGGCAGTGTCTGCTTCCAGGAAGCCCAAGAATGAAACAGCAGGTAGTGCTGCAGGATAGGAATGAAATGAATTAGCAGAGCTACAGGTATGCCAAGAAACTTGCATAATAGCTTCTGCCTACCTTATGCATGACTACATACAGTGATAGCAGTCCACAAGTACCAAAATTCATTACACTTAAGAAAAAAGATTATAGCAATATAATCTAATGGATGAATCGGCACAGTTGCAAACATCAAGCAGTTTTGCTCTCTTTTGACCCTGAACGAAATGAAAGCTGCTGAAGGAATTTAAAAATTTCACAGATTTATAAACATTAAAAGTCTGACAAAGAATCTAGTAATAAACAAAGGAATATTGTTGAAATATTTGCTTGTAAAGCTAATGTAAGGTAGAATAAGTAATAAAATAAAGCAGAAGCAGGAGACAGTGTCATTTTTCAACTGTAAAAACATAAATATGGCGAACTCCATGTAAACTCAAATGTTCAAAATGGCGCACTCACACTTTTGTATTTAACTCCTACTTTGAAAATTACATTCTTTTGGTGACCAGTGAATCACAGCACAGGGTGGTGATTATTCTTTAAAATAGCAAAAGGTGAAACAAATTTGGTTCAAAAATAACTTGCCAAATACTATGTTTACTATAGATAAACATCATGGGTAAATAAATAAAAACAAAAACCACTGAGAAACATCTTAATCTCAGGTTTCAGAAGTTACTTTTATTTTGTTCTTATCATAGATTTCTGTTTTAAGAAGAAAACAAGTAAGGGTTTTAATCATGATTATGTCTTTGCTTCATTTTGTTAAAATGTGAACCAGATATATTCTATGCACCCTTCTCCCTGATCACCATTCCCCACAGTATCACCCCTATTTACATAATACTACCAGAAAAGATATTCCAACACAAAAGCAGCAGCATCTGAAAAACTAAATCCTCACCTCACTGCTAAAGGAGAGAAAGGAATCTTTAATATAACAGAGAGTGATCAGCCCAAAAGGGGAAGAAATAACGATTGGTCCTGCTGATTTCTTCACTGGGCAACCAATTCTGCCCATCGTCATTATTCAATACTTTTTAATCTCAAATTGATTTTTGAAGGTTAAGAGGATATAGTTTTGGCTATTTAAGAGTACAAGTTATTCATAAACCACACTGTCTAGCACAGGGCGGGCAAACTTTTTGGCCTGAGGGCCACATCGGGTTTCCGAAAGTGTATGGAGGGCCGGTTAGGGGAGACTATTCCTCTCCAAACAGCCAGGCGTGACCTGGCCCCCACCCCCATCCAACCCCCCTGCTTCTTGCCCCCGATGGACCCCCCAGGACTCCTGTCCCATCCAACCCCTGTTCCCTGCCCCCTGACGGCCCCCACACTCCCCCGCCCCTGACTGCCCCCCGCCACCCTATCCAACCCCTCCTCTCCTTCCTGACTGCTCCCCGGGACCTCTGCCCCATCCAACCACCCCTTCTCCCTGACCACTCCCAGAACCCCTGCCCCTGACTGCCTCCCGCCGATCCATCCAACCCCCCCCCTTCCTGACTGACCCCCCCCCCCCCAGGATTCCTCCCCCCATTCACCCCCCCTGTTCCCTGCCCTCTGACCACCCCGACCCCTATTCACACACACCCCCGACCAGCACCCCGAACTCCCCTGCCCTCTATCCAACCCTCCCTGCTCCCTGTCCCCTTACTGTGCTGCTTAGAGCACCGGTGGCTGGTGGCGCTACAGCTGCGCTGCCCGGCTGGAGCCAGCCACGCCACTGTGCAGCAGAGCACTGGGTCAGGCCGTGGCTCTGCGGCTGCGCTGCCCGACAAGAGCTCGCCGCTCAGAGCATTGCGCCGGCAGCGCAGTGAGCTGAGGCTGCGTTGGAGGGGGAACAGCAGGGGAGGGGCCGGGGGCTAGCCTCCCGGGCCAGGAGCTCAGGGGCGGGGCAGGACGGTCCCGCAGGCCGTAGTTTGCCCACCTCTGGTCTAGCATATTGCAGTATCTGCGCACATACTACATAACTTATTTTTCATTATGGAAGTAGTTGTTTTGGAAAGTATCCCAGTTAATTTTGAAACAGCATTTCCATTATCTGGCAACTCATAATAATCTACCAGATCTGATCTGTGCCAGATTACTCTACTAACTCATTTGTCATGACCATTTTATATATAATACAATAAAATATATATTATACTTAGTGTGACGGGATCCCTGGGGTGCAGCCTGGGACTGTGGGACATCTGTGCCCCCTTAATTCTCCATCCTGGGCTGTCTCTCACAATGCTTTACTAGTGACAAGCAGCAAACCCCTCCAGGCACTGTTATTGCTCAGCACAACAGCATGTGGAGCCCCACACCTAGCTAGATTGCATGAATACTTCCAGAGCCACTCATGAATCACACAGAGAAAGGCACCAGCTGAATCCCCCCCAGCCTTGTACCTCAGGAATATACCATCTTGCACTGCTCAAGACAAGCAGTGCAAGTTTATTAATTGGTTCACTGCTTCATCAATGGAAAGTGGATATACACCTGCCTTTGTAAACCTGAGCAGATTTACCAAACACTTCAGGCAAACTCACTGGTAAAGATAAACAGTAAAACAAGTTTATCGACTGCAAAAGATAGATTTTAAGTGATTATACGTGATAGACAAAAAGTCAGAGGGGTTACCAAAAGAAAAGAAAATATAAGCAGGCAGTCTACACTCTCAACCCTATTAGCCTGGGCAACACCTAGATTAAGCATTTTCTCTCACGCCACTGGATATTGCAGTTCATAGTACACAGGTTTCACCCTTGAAACCTGGGCCAGTCTCCCCTGCTGGAGTTTTCAGTCTTCTCAATGTCCTTGTTGCTTGCAGCATAGGTGGGGGGAGGAGAAAAGAAAGCATGGGGCCCCTGTGTTCTGTTTTATACCCTCAGTTCATGTGCTTGGAGAACACAAGTCCAGGCAGGTCTGGTGGGCATTGCTAAATCACAAGTTGAAGTAATACCCCAGTGTGTCTCCTGTGAATGAGTCATTGAATTGTAATCCTCTGCTGGACGATGGCTGGTGATGTCTGTTCGGCACCCACCCGGGCGTTGGTTATCTCCCTTGTTGTTGTCTCTGGAGAGCTAGTATCTGAGCACTTCCCAAATCCACAGCATATTTTAGTGAAAACCATACAACACAATTCTTATAATTTAATAAGCATTGATGATATATATATTTAGATAGAACAATGGCTTTCAGCAGATCATAACCTTTCCCCAGTACCTCACATGGCATGTTTTATATGCAATATCACAATTATATATAAATGAGGAATATGGGGGTTACAGGGTGCTCCCCCATGATATAGAGTGTCACACTTAGCATTCAAAGGATTAATGGAGCGCACACAGCTATTTTCTGTTCAAGGCCATTTTGTAAGAACAGTTTTGTAGAACAATCTGGCAAAAATCAGATGAGGTGGATTACGATGGGAAATGCTCCCTGATAATGGAAATGCCAATTTAAAGTGATCTGGGATGATTTCCAAAGTGAACACCTCACTAATGAAGCAGCTATACACACTCACACATCCCTTGCATTCATTTCGCTGGCATTCTGGGAAATGCTAGCATTCTAACTGAAAGAGGTTAAAAGACCTAACTGGAAACACAAAGCAAACTCAATGGATTCGGTAATGTCAGGATCGTTTTATTTCTCTCGGTTCAAAGCAACTTGAAAAGAAGCTGATGTGCTCAGCTGCTGAGTGGAGAATGCTTACCAGTATGAAATCTACATGGTCATTTCACTTGAGATGTCAGATTAAATTTAAACTGCAACCTTAATAATGAAAATTCATCAGCTAGTATACTAAAGTACCCATTATCTACTGGTCCTGATCCTAAATGCGACTTGTCTGGGCAGACCCTTATGTTCACACTGAGTACATTAAATTGGGATTCTTCCCAGGCAGACTGCTTTGCAGGATCATAATCTTAAAATTACTAATGTGACTCTTACCTGATTGACCAGGGGGTGGGACTCCTGATGATCCTCTCGGTAGACATAAAAATACAGTAAGGACAGCTGCTTTGTTTCCTGAACAAGGCTCAATGGCAATTGGTTTAGGAGCGCCCTGAAAAAGAAAATCATTTTGTAATGTGTGATACAGATTATTTTCCATTTCAACTTATAAAACTTTAATCTGAGGCCCAGTGATGCTGGTCTGCAGATACTTTTCTCAATTAGTCCCTCACATTTACAGACTGTCCCACCCCCCTTTAATTGACTTAAATATGGGCTTTAATAGACAACACTGCATATCTAATTGAATGGAAAAAATGATCACAAACACCAGAAAATTGTATTTACCAGTTTGTTTCTCAACAAACTTAGTGATATGAACTTATTAGTCACAGCAAACAGCAGCTTTTGCTCAGACATGGTACAGTGGAATCTGAGAGATAGTACCACATTTCCCATATTTTCATAATACTAAAAAAGGTGTGAAACAACTCCAACTCTGCATACCTCTATAATCTAGTCTCATTTCATGTCATCCAGTCTGTGTCACTCACAATGATGTTGATGACCCATCTAGCCATTTCTTTGATAAATATATCCATGTCTTTTTCTATGTCATCCATGGAATGCCCTCCTTTTCTGGCCTGCCCATCAACCAACCATTGATCCTTCATTCCTGTCCCCCCAAATGACTCACTTCTATCACTGTGTCCACAAGAAGTGACTCAATAATAAAATAATAATAAATGGACAGATATAAACTTAGTCATAAATAAATAAGTCAGTCCACAAACATATATAAACCTTGTCATTCCCTCTTGGATTTTCCACAGCATCCTATTTGCCTCCTTTGGTTAGTGTGTGAGCTCTCTGGGGCAGGGAGTCCCCAGATTTCATAAGTGTAGTAACTGTTGGCAAATGCTGTTTTTGTAGTGGACACCTTAATATGCTTTCTTTCATAGAAAACCGAGACCACCATGGACTAGATCCACCAGGGGCTAGAGGCACTTTAGGCACCTAAATCCAAAATTTATATCCTCAAAGTCCCTACTCAGTTGTTGCTCAACCCTGTAGGTGCCTGAAGTACCTAGGCACTTAGGTTTCTTTTGGTAAAATAAATGGTGCCTTTTGGTGCCTAAATTTCTGCTAATGGGCAAGTGCAAAATTGCCTAAATCCTGATGTCACTGAGCTTCTCAGTGCCTAACACCTGACAGGATCCTAAAATTAGGTGTTCCCTGCCTATCTTGTCAGCGGCCCTGCTCAAGTAGGTGTTCTCAGAGGCCATCTACGGGATCAGACCTCCCACAAAACACAGCCAGCAGCAGCAGGGGATGGCCCCTAATACCAAAGAGCCCAGTGTTTAGAGCACTCACAAAGGATGTGGGTGAGGTGGGTTCAAATCCCCATTCTGCCTGATTTGGAGCAGGACCAATATCCAGGTCACCCACCTCCCAAGTGAATGCCCTAGGCACTGGATAAGAGAGAATAAGAATGATTCTATTGGGCTTAAAGGCATGCACACCAAAAGGTTGACTTGGCTTAGGCATCTAAATCCAGGCAAGAGTTCATGTCCGTGAATCCTAAGTGGAGGGAGGCACTTTTCCCTGATCCAGAGTTAAGCACCTAACTCCCTTTGAGGGGTGAGGTTTAGGTCACACCCTTCTCAGCATTTCCTCCTGGCTAGTTTAGTAGGCAACTCCCTGCGGAGATATAGGAAGAAGGGGATACACATCAGGGCCCAAATGGGGCTCTGGGTCATCACTACTTCCCACCACTCAACACAGATGTAATGAGGTTAAGTGGTGCCCGTATAAAGAAATTAAAACTACTGATTATTCCTCAAGAAAGGCTTTTAATGACTTACAGCTATAAATGCAACACAGACAGAAGAGGAAAAGAAAAATTAAAGACCAGCATTGAATAAGGATTAATATAAATAACAAATTATATTGCAAACAAGCACAAGTACAGGTAATGTTATGCATTAGCTACTTATTACTATAAAAGCATGTCCTTAACATTGGCAATTTTTACTGATGACAGGCACGAGTACATGCAAAGCTATTATTACTCATTAACTCTTAACCTTACAAATACTATTCCTGCCCTTCATAAACACAAGTACAAACAAAGATACTATAAATTGATTAACAACTTACTACTATTTCTAAACAACTTAACACTAGTATTAAACTTTTACTACTATTTTTAATATTGCAGCATTAATATAACCTGAGATCAAATTATCCTGACACTACCATTCTTAATACTATAGTGTCAGTACAACTTGAGATCAAATCAGCTCGAGCAACCCAGACTTCTTTACTCCGTTACCTTATTCTGCAGGCAACCAGACTATTTTACTTCAAAACCTTACCCTACCGAGAATACGTTACCCTTTAGTTGACCGCTCTTTGCGCTGGCCAGGTACAGATAGTCGGCTCAAGTCTCCTCGGTTCAGGGGTGTGTGGGTCAGACCGATCAAAGAGAATGACCTCTTAGACCAAGACACACACACAAACCCACTTGAGGCTCTACACATTTAATTTCATCTGCCCACCATGTTAACCAATTAGGGAAGGCCGAATTTTATTGTGATTGTGGTTGTTTTGATATCCAATTGTTGTTTTAGTTTTATAAGTTATGCACAAGGAGATAAGTTATTTCCATATAGACCATTGTTTTGACTGTGGTTTTTCTAATAGGCAATTGGTGCTTTAGTTTTTTAGGTTACAAGGATATAACTTATCTCTAAATGGGCTATTGTCTTGATTGTGGGTAAGGTTATTTTGGTAACCTATGCCTGAAGGCCTAGCCCATCAAAACCACATAGGAATCAGTTCTCTGGCTGCAGCGTCTCTTAACCACAAGTTTCAAAAGTGGTCTTAATAAGTGGTACCCGTGGGCATGACCTATTTTACCATATAGGAGTCAGAATAAAACGTTGTCTGGTTGCAGGTGTCTTTTGACCACAAGTTGCAGCTTAATTTTGCAAAGCTTGCTCTATAAAGCTTCCGGAAGTTTTAGACCTAACACTGGCAATACTGTTGTTCATTTTAAGCTTGGCAACACTCTTGTTCAAGTTAATCACACTTCCCTCTCAGCATATTGGCTTTAGTGAATCTCATTCTTAGGCTTGAAGCTCTCCTAATGGATCATATAGGGAGCCTGGGTGCCTGACTCGGGGCTATGAAAGCCACCTGGGGTCAGGACACATTAGGTATTGTAGCACTGAGTCTAAAGTTCCCTTTGTAGTTATAGCCCAATACTTGTGATGGCAGTGGATTTGTGTCATTATAAAGCTTTTTCCTTTTATTAGTCTCATAAATCTGTTCATTTAAAATTAACTATCGGAATAAATGGTTGCAGCCATATTCTTCTTGAGTTACCAAGCCTCAAGCCTCTAGCAGCTGAAGGAACACAGAGCAGCATACAAACCCAAAAAGCGATAAGGTTCTAAAATGAGTTTTTACAATTAGTCATGTTTCCATATTTTGTGCTCACTAAGTGATACGCATTTCCCATTTCAGAGCTTAAATGTTTAATCAAGCACTGAAGATATTTCTGAAAATGTTAGGTCAAAATCAGCATAAGTATTCATTTCTCTTTCTTGTCTGTAAATATTTAGAGAGTGAGTCTGTCATGTTGCAAGGCAAAAGAGAGAAATCTGAATGTTTTGATTTGAGATTCAAAGCTATTAAACTTTTTCATTTACATGCAAAATGCAAAGTACATATAAATGTCAACTGGTTCAAATATACTAAGAGGAATGATAGTTTAGGCAAGTTAAATATGCAGCAAACTACTGGATATAAAGGGAAGAAAACAAATTCCCTTCCATCATGAAAAACAATTATTAGTTTCTATTTAACTACCTCCAAGTAACCAAAATTTATTACAGTTCAGTGGAGATAAGAATCGAGAGCAAACTGCAGTAAATTTAACAATAGATAAACATGTTATTTTCAGTACATAGGTGGCAAATATTTTAGAGGCATTTTTGTAGATGTATTTAGTCTAATCTAATCTAATTTAAGATTAAGCGGCGCGGGCCGAGGGACATACTGGCCGCCGCTTCCAGCAGCTCCCATTGGCCTGGAGCGGCGAACCGCAGCCAGTGGGAGCCGCGATTGGCCGCACCTGCGAACGCGGCAGGTAAATAAACCGGCCCGGCCCGCTAGGGGCTTTCCCTACACAAGCGGCGTCCCAAGTTTGGGGAACACTGATCTAGTGGATAACAAATCAAGAGGTATTAAAATCCCTCACATCTGATGAGCCCCTCCCACCTAAAAAAAACCCACAACTTAAGAACAGTTATGATTTTTGTAGCATCTACAAAAGGAATGTAGATGAAATTCGTCCCATTGCAGCAGTTAAGTTCAAAATGAGACCTCTGACATGCTTAGGCTTTTTGTTGGTCCTTTGAACAGGGGTCCAGGAGCAGCTGATAAAAAAGAGAGACAGATCCTCAGCTTATGTAAACTGACTTCAGTGGAGCTATAATTATGCACACCAGCCAAGCATCTGGCCTCTTATTTCTAGAGCTCTGGAGTCCTCTCCTATCATAACAAAGATGTAAAAGAAAAATAAAGGAGCCATTTTAATGTTAGCGTCACTAGATTCACACACAAAAAAGAAATACCAGTTTGTTATTGGAAAAAAAAATTCTTTTAAAGTTTCTACAACTGCATTACAAATCAAGGAGAATTGTATAAAAACTATAAGAGCAGTTATTATCACAATCAATATTTACTACAGTAGTACCTAATCAACTAAAAATGGGCCTCTTTGTGCTAGGCACTGTATAAACAGAGTGGCAGGCAGTCTATACCCCAAAGAGTTTACAGTCTAAATAGACAAGACTGGGGAAAAGGGCTATACCTCACGAGTAGGGTGAACAATATAATGGTGGCAAACATCACTTACTCGTGGGGGAATTCTGCACCAAAAAAATTAAAATTCTGCACACAATATATTAAAATTATTCAAAATTCTTTATATTTTGTCAAAATATAATCAGTTTCAATTATTTTGGCAATTGATTTCAAAATACCAGTCGGCAAGTATGTCTGTGACAATACAGACAACAAAAAAGATTCAGGAAATGTTTTTTGACAAATAGATTCCTTACTAGGCATATTAATACAGAACTTTGAGTAATAATTAATTTAAACTACAATACAGAAACGTATTTCCTGTACCCCTTGGAAGGAGTGCAGAGGCTTGGGGGAGTGAAAGGTAACGGAGGAGCAGAGGGAGAGGGAAGTAATTGCTGAGAAGGAGCCTGGGAGTGAACCTGGAGGGTTGTTGGGTGTGGGTGGAAGTAGTATGGGACAGACCTTTTTGTTAGGGAGTTGGAGAGCCTCTCCCATGTAGATCCTGGCTGACTCCTGTTCTCTCCCATCCAGTCAGTTACATCTGCCCCTGTCCCCATGTGTCCCCGCACCCCCACTCAGTAACTCCTTCTCCCCCATCCCCGTTTGTCCCTGCCCTCCTCTCCCCATCCCCATAAGTCCCTGCATGCTCACTCAGCCACTCCTCCGCCCTGTGTCCCTGCATCCCCCTCCCCTCTGTCCTCATGTGGCCTGCACCCCCTGCCCCCATGTGGTCCTGCACCCCTACTCAGCCACCCCATCCCCATGTGATCCTGCACACCCACGCCCATTTGGCCCCTGGCTCAATGTTGTCACCCCACTAACTCCTGTGCCCCTGCCCCAGTCTGTCACCCCTACTAGTCCTTCTGAACCCCAGTCTATGTGACCCCCCAGAACCCCATGCGCCTTGCTCTGTGTTCTCCCCCATATCCCATGCCATATCCCTCCTCACTTGGCCCTGCAGGCAGGGCACTCCGAGGAAGGCTGCCACTGCCCCTCCCTCTCCACAGCTGGCTGCTCTGGCCCAAAGCCAGCTGCCCTCTCTTCTGGCATCACAGCATCTTCTGATGGGAAAAAGGTGTAACTGCAGTGCCTCTCCATCAGAATCTATTTTCTGCAGAGAAAAAGTCTGCAGGCAACATGAATCCGGTGTGTGTGCAATGGCACAGAATTTCCCCAGGAATCAGTGTAGCAAGGATACCGTCCACCTGGCTCCCTCTTGTGGCCAAAGCATTTTCAATAGCATCCTCTCTCTGTGTAGACTGTCTCATAGTAAAAAGCAACAGAGGGTCCTGTGGCATCTTTAAGACTAACAGAACTATTGGGAGCATAAGCTTTCATGGGTAAGAACCTCACTTCTTCAGATGTCTCATGGTAATCATCAACCCTCCTCTGAAACTGAGTGAGTAGCCCAAAAATAATTCAAGATAGTCATCAGTGTCCCAAACACAAGTTCCATCATAACACCAGCATAGTTTGTACCCATCTATTATGCTTCCACTAACCATGTTGCGTTTATTCTGCCTAGCATAAATCTAGCCTTCCAGTTCTGCCTTATTTCCTCTGTCAGCATGCACCTGTTTCTGAGAGGGAAGACGGCATATATACCCCTCTCGTTCTGAAAGCTCCTCCCAGTGGGCCAGCAGAGAGGGAAGCCCTGCAATACAAAGTTCCAGCTCCTGGGCCCTTAAAGTAACAGTGTCCTGGTATCTTCCCATCCCACTGCTAACTCCCAATCTTCTCTTCTGGTTTCGGCCAGTTCCTGATCCTGTGCTCACACCAACATCCCTGGGACACAGTCTTCTGGTCCCCCTGAGGCTTAAAGGGCCAGCATACCCCATTACAATCATGTTCATACAATAATTTTTTGTGTGCAGGAGTGCGTTTAGTTAGGAATGGATGAGCTAAATGGATAGAAAAGTGAAGGGAAAGGGGACACTGAAGGGAAAGGGAGCAAAAGGGAATAGGAAGGGGAGAAGAGGGTAAGAGAGGCCAGCGTGGACTTAGACTGTACGCTAATGGGAAGCGGTATGATGTAGTGGATTGGCCACTGGATCCTGAATTCTGTAGGCCCTGTCTATAGCCTATTATGTGACCTTGGCAAGGTCTTCACCTCTCTGTACTTGTTTCTTTTATCCTTTGTCTATTAGATTGTAAGCTCATTTGGCCAGGGAATGTCTCTCAGTATGTGTTAGGACAATCCCAATTAGAGTCTCTAGTGCTACTGAAATACAAACAGTAAACAAAAATAAAAACAAATACATTATTAACAATAAGTAAGCTTTTCTGGACATGGACTGTCTTAATATATATCTGTACTGCGCACCAACGGGGCCACAATGCTGATTGGGCCCTCATTTAAAACGAACAAAAAAACAACTATTAGTAATAGTTGGGGTAAGCCACCTCTCCTGGCCTTCCCTCTTATTTGTGAGAAACCAAATAATAACAATCTTAGTCTCCTTATTAAGAAAGACAGTGAACGTAAAATCTTTATTTGCAAAAGTAATTGTATGCAGGCAGACAATTCAAAGGAACAAATTTACCATTATGCCTTTTGCTTATTTGATACAGAAAACATAAGTCAAAATTGATATATTTTCTCTGCTATTGTACTATAAAAGCTCCCATAAAACAAGCACTCTCCTTTTCTGTTTTATGTTTGCCCTAATTTCTTTCAAAATACGATTTGTTCAAATGATATTATTGTTAACCATTTTCAGCAGAAGTTCATCCAAAATCAAACATAGTAGGAATTTTCTGTTTTTGCCCTCCAAATGATGCATTTTTTTACAGAATGTTAAGACTAAGAAAGGAGAAGCGGTATTTTACTGTAAGTCATTCCGATTCTCTAGCAAAAAAGCTACAGAAGCATAGAGCAAATGATAATAATTTAGATACCCTGAGGTTTGTCAGTTGTTTAAAGATAAATACATAATCATGAATCAAAGTTATTTCACAGTGACATAACATGTTCTCTGAAATGTGCAATTTATCATGCATTTTCCACAGCTTCTCTGGAAGAGATAAGGCATGTGTTTGTTTGCCCAAAGCACTTAGCTTCTGTGATTTATTTACTGGAATTGTCATATTTTATACAAAAAGAAGCAACTGTTATGTTGCGCCAAAAAGCAGCAATGAGAATCAGAGTTAATAAAACATTAACCCTGGAAAATATAAGAAGCATACAGTTCTCTTACTAATCAACTTTTTTCTGATTTTAGCCTATTTTTTAAAGAAAAGATGAACACGTTAGGATTATTTCATTTTTATTTTCCAAGTTTGTTCTTATTTTTAGTTAGGGTGCAAGAAGTCTTACTCTAACTTTATTCTGTCCATGATCCTTGCAAATGCACTGCTCTTCATATAAACAAATGAGTGAATAGTCTTCAAAGCACTTGTCAGAATATTGTGGTTTATCCATGGAAAGTTTGCAACCTTAAGTCATACCACATTGTACCCCAGCATAACAGCTCCTTCCACACCCATGTGGTTCCCAGGTTTCCCCCAGCACTCTTCCTGGTGTAGCTAAAAGGGGAACCAGGACTCACCCCTTTTCCTGGTGCAGGAGACTGACCATAACACATGATAGTATGTGAGAGTGATACTGCTGACATCCCACCTCGCTCACACACGGTGAAAGTGAAGGGCCCAGTGGAATGGAGAGAGGAAGGATGCAAGAGAGGGGAAAGGGGAAAAAAAAGGAAAGGTGAGTGAAAGGAAGAGAGCAAATGGTGGATTCTTTGTCCACGCCAAGTGTTTATTACAGAACAGTCTGAAAAAATTCTTTATTTCCCGGAAAAAGGAGAGGTGACCATCCTCGGTTTGGGAAGAGGAAAATATAATATCCTACTAAATATATTAGCTCTTAGATATCTTGGAACAATCTGCTTTACAATGAAGATAGAAGGGCATATAGTTTGAAATAATTTCAGATATTTTTAAATACACAAAACATAGCTCTATCGGTTCTGGCGGTTTAGTAGTAATACAAATAAGCTGCCGCACAGGAATCAGCATTTAAAAACTCCGGCTCAGTAAGAGGCTAGTAATGGGACAGCGACAGTGAACTCGGCCTCATGCTGCTCAGCACTGACTCGTCTGGCCATCACGGCTGCAATGGTGTTTAGCTTTTGAAGGAGCTGCATCCAGGCATCTTTGGTGGGCAGCAAAAGACAGTGGACTTGAAGGGATGGAAGGAGAAAGGATAAGGGTGTGGTGACAGTGGGGAAGGATCTATGGATCTGCTGGAAGGATTGGGAGCAGGGATTTCCCTACACCCCTTACACCTCCCCTGAATTTCCCCAACATCCCCTTCCCCCGGTTTTGTGAACTAGTTACATGCAGTGTTGCCAATGTAGTGATTGTTTGGAAATCTGAATTGAAATTGAAACATTAATACACACTTCAAAAGCATATACAGTGTATGATAAAATACGTGTATCTGAAAAAAGTATAATAGATTTGAAAAGTATGAAGATAGACCAGCTTCCTTATACAGCGGTTGTTTTTGATGACAATGTCAGTGCATTCATTTCGGAGATGGTGGCCAACCTAATAATTTCAAATGATGATTTGTAAGCAAAGTCTAAATGAGCTCTCCCTGACAGCTACTGATGAGCTGGGAGGAAAGGCTTTGGGACCAGATTGTATTTATATTCCCACCTAATCTACCTACATATCAAGCAAACAGAGCTGTGTTGCCCAAGTGATAGATTTTGGCTGGGGTTGGGTTACAAATCACTTGAACGTGGGGGAAGAAGGGGGGGTAATGAAATGTTGTTATTCTTATTGTATGAGTAAAGGGCAGTAGAACTGTACTTAACCTGTGCTGATGGAGGGCATCAAAAGAGAGGGTGGGGACAGGTGTTTTGCTTGATGGTCTGCCTGAGTCACAAGTACTATTTGACCTGCCCCTCTCCACTGTCTAAAGACAGAGCTGATTAGGCTCCATAGATCATGGGTGGGCAAACTACGGCCCAGGGGCTCCATCGAGCCCTTCAGACATTTTAATCCGGCCCTTGAGCTCCTGCCGGGGAGCGGGGTCAGAGCTTGCTCTGCACAGCTTCCTGAAGCAGCGGCACATACCTCCTCCGGCTCCTATGCGTAGGGACAGCAATGGGGCTCCGCACACTGCCACAAGCGCCGCTTACACAGCTCCCATTGTCCAGCAAATGGGGCCAATGGGAGGTGCAGAGGTGGTGCCTGCAGACGGGGCAGTGCGCAGAGCCACCTGCCTGCGCCTCCGCATAGGAGCCGGAGCAGGGACATGCCGCTGCTTCTGGGAGCTGCTTGAGGTAAGTGCCTCCCAGAGCCTACACCCCTGACCGCAATCCATGCCCCAACCCCCTGCCCCAGCCCTGATCCCCCTCCCACCCTCTGAACCCTCGGTCCCACCCTCCTGCAACCCAGAGCCCTCACCCCCCATGCCAACCCCCTACCCCAGCCCAGAGCCCCCTCCCACACCCTGAACTCCTAATTTCTGGCCCCACCCCAGAGCCCATACCCCCAGCCAGAGCCCTCACTCCCTCCCGCCCCGTCTGCAGGCACCACCCCTGCACCTCCCATTGGCCCCATTTGCTGGACAATGGGAGCTGTGTAAGCAGCGCTTGTGGCAGTGTGCGGAGCCCCATTGCTGTCCCTACGCATAGGAGCCAGAGGAGGTATGTGCCACTGCTTCAGGAAGCTGTGCAGAGCAAGCTTCGACCCTGCTCCCCGGCAGGAGCTCAAGGGCCGGATTAAAATGTCTGAAGGGCTGGATGCAGCCCCCGAGCCGTAGTTTGCCCACCCATGATCTATGGAGCCTAATCAGCTCTGTCTTTAAACAGTGGAGAGGGGCATGTCAAATAGTACTTGTGACTCAGGCAGACCATCAAGCAAAACACCTGTCCCCACCCTCTCTTTTGATGCCCAATGTTGTGAGCATTCATTGCCCACCATAGAATTTCCATACCCGTATGTGGCCCTTGGGACCAAAAAGTTTGCCCATCCCTGCCACAGATAGTCTTTTGTTTTGTTAAGTGACCACTACAGCTGAAATCACTGATAATCAGGTCTAAGTGCTTAGACCTGCTAAGGGACTGTTTCTGTGGAAGAGGCGGTCCAATCTGTACTAGCAGCGAGGTTCCCCCACTGAGAGCTCAGCTGAAATCACTGAGATCTGGGTGGAACCTCAAGAGACCAACTCGCAGAGGTCACAGTGGCAGGTGGCAGCAGAAGGTGACGATGCAGGGCCATTGGCAACAGATCAATGGAGTGAACGGTGGCACAATGAACAACAGTGGCCAGAGCGAACCGTGAGCAGCTGTAGGAACGATCAAGGTGCCTTCTTGCCCCCCACCTGGGAACTGAACTCATGTGAAAGCACCTCTGAACTCTGAGTCTCCACTGACCAAGGACAACACTGGTGAGTGTTAATGAGGCCGTTAAGAATGCTGGAGACACAACACAGTTCATGTGAACAAACATGGTTGTGGCATCATACTTTCTATTTAAGCAAGAGATACCACACACTACAAACTGGAGGCCAATGTTAAGTGCATTGTCACTTGTTCATCCTGAAATTGAACACTGGTTCCGAACAAGACCAGCAAATGCTCACTATCTTTCTGCAAGAAACTCAATTGACTGGCTAGAAACAGTGGTGCAACAGTGAAAGACTCAACAGTTGAAAAAGTGAAGAACTTTCTCACCACATTCAAAAAAATTGCATACATGGCTCACGAATACACCGATGCAAATGGACATCAAGAATTAAGTCATTGTGTATGTTATCTTGATGTCAGTGGTAGGCCAGTAGATGCATTTCTAGATGTTCAAGTTATAGAAGACACATCGGCTGCATCTGTGACAACCCACATCTTAGAAGAGTTAAATGCTTGTCAATTGGACCCCAAACAGATGGCTGTTTGTGCATTTGGTGGAGCTGCAAACTTCTCTGGAAGACATGGTGGAGTACAAGCTTTGTTCAGAGAAAAGTGTAACCCTAATCTCTCCTATATACACCGCAGAGGCCATCTACTCCAACTAGCGCTAGTACGAGCTGCAGACTCTTCAAAAGACATTTAAAAAGCTATAAATTTAATGTTTTCATTATATTCTTTTTTCAGCAAGAGTCCAAAAAGACTGAATATCTTGGAAAACATAGAAGATACACTGGGAATGATGTTCAAATTAGTCCAATCTGGGAAAACCGTCTGGGTTTCTCATGAGCGATCCTTGGCTGTTGTCTTAAAATTACTCCAGCCATTATTACTGGCTTTGGAAAGTATCTACCAAGATGGGATGGATCTAAATAGTGAGGCTGGCGGATTACTTTTGCTACTACATTCAGAGAAGACTATTGCCGTTCTCTCTCTTCTAAGTCTACTGTTGAAACCACTTGGGTCATTAAACAATGCCATCCAGGCATCTGCTACAACAGTAGTAGATCTTTGTCCAGCAATAGAAGCTGCAGTTGGGTCAATCAGAGAGCTATCCATTGAAAAAAGTACTGGAAGAAGCAAAGACTTGAGTCTAGAAGTTGATTAATGAAGGCATTTATATTAAGTGAAGAGGACAAGAAGTGTTTGTTAAGACAACTGAAAAAGTACACAGACCTGATTCTTAAAAATCTACAACAGCGACTTCTAGATTCTACTCAACCTCAATGTAGCTTTTACAGATCCCTGTCCTATAAAACAGTGACAGTTGAGTGGAGTGAGGCGCTACCAGCAATGGGGCTGCCATGTACTCAGGACAGAATAGAGAATTTGAACACAGAGTGGAATATCATATGATGAATGAATGAAGATTTCACTTCAACTTCTTTTTTATCATCACTAGTGGCTCGACCCGATCTTTGTGTTCTGTTTCCTGGGATGAAAGAAGTAGGAATTCATCTCTTGCTACTCCCAGTCACAACAGCTACAGTTGAGCGTTCTTTTTCATCATTGAATAGAATTTTTTGTTCTGAAGGAAGTCACCTTCCGCCTGATCATGTGAATGAACTAATAAGCATATCAATTGAAGGAATGGAAGTACTGGACACACGAGAAGCCATCAAAGATGAACGCATTGCATTCAAGAAGTTCATTAACAGAGTTGTGAAAAATTGTAACAAGAAACCAAGAAGGATGTAGATGTAGTGCTTCATAGAAGGCTTGAGTAGCCTTTGTGTGATGATTTTAAAACATGAGTTAAATCTAATAAAATAGTCATGAAACATTTTTCAGTTTTTACTATGGTGCCATACAGCCCACCTTCACCCTCACGGTCTCACCCCCCATCGGCCCTGAGGGTCCCCCCCCGCCCCCCCCCAAAATTTGAACACCCCCCCCATTTCAATTCCTGGAGAAAACACAGATTGGGAGGGTATCCCAACCATGAAAAAATCCTCATTATAGCTTACCTGTATATTCCAATTTGATCATCAATGAAATTGTATTTGCTATTCTTACAAAGCCATGAAAAATAGAATCTACATTCCAAGAAGAGATGTCTCATCTAAGTGCTGTAGGACTTGAAATTTTCAGTACTTAATATTTTTTTCTGTTCAGACTTTTTAAGTTAGGTGCATCTAATTTTTAAAAGTGTATTATTATACCATAAGACAAATAGATCACGTAAGTCTGAATGGCTTCAGACTTTTGCAATCTTATGCCAAAAATGCAATTAGAAAATTGAATCAAGGAATTAAGGATTAATGTGGGTATGTTATACCTGTCAGCAGTAATAAGTATTTTGACAAGAACAGAATAAAGTTTGACACTATGCACAAATACTGATCTGATATATGACAGAAGTATTAAAAAAGCAAACAACTATACATTAATCACTAATATTTCTTAGCTAAAAGGGTTTAATGCCATTGTTATCAGAATTAATCTATAACTAGAAATGAGTCTCTAACAGATTAAAAAACTTATTCGTTGCAGTTTAATGATAATTTATGTTGATGTAAAATTTAGCTTTTAATCATATTATTAAAACTGAATTAATTTGCTGAACACTAAATGAAGTAAGCATGATGGTTTGGCAAAAAAGTAATCAAGTGTGCTGATATGACAGAACTAACACTGGGATTCAAAGTCTCAGCAGCTACTTCCTGGAGTTCAGTGTGCAAGATTTGGGGGGAGAGAGGGATTGTGAAAAGGGAATTTCTCTGCACTCCTTTTGAAGAATTGAGTGATAGGAGGAACAGGGCAAGATAGGTGTTCATCTTTTTATTTTCTATTAGATCTAGGTTTGATCCTGTGCCCATAACTGTGATATCCAAGTGCTTTTAAGAAGGCACTGTGGCTTGCAATTTTTTAAAAAAGGGAATAAAATGCTTTAAAGGACATATCTTCAGACAATACCCAGCAGGACTAGCTGGTTACTGGGTGGGCCAAGGGAAAAAATGGAAAAGACATCTTCCTCCAAAGTTCATAGATTGGCTGTGAAGCCATTCCATAGAGGCTACATCCGCTCCATTACTGAAGTAGCCTTGAGTATCCCTTAAATGGTTCCATCCCATTGGGAGGAGAAGGATGTTGGACCTGTTATATTAATTTAGAAGGAAGATATGTGCTAAAACTTTTAATATAACCCAGTAGCTGTTCAACATTAAACGGTGCTAAACAAAGTCCAGGGCTTAGTATACAGATACCTTACCCCTACTTAGCACTATGGAAAACACACTATTAAAACTCTTTTTAATCTTTTATTAAAAATACAGAAAAGAAGAAAAACAATTAAAGCCTTTGAAATGTAAAGTATTAAATAAGGTTTTAATTTTAACATTTTTATTCCCTTTCCCTGCAGACAGTTTTTGGAAGGCAAGTCCCCCTTTTAGATAGTATTAAAAATCGGAAAAACTGTTCTTTTGGGAAAAAGAAGTTAGTTGAGAGGATATTGCTGCTGCTGTTAAATTTTAATGTTTAAAGGAAAACAGCTTAACAGTTTTTTCTGGTATTAAAGGTGGTAATAACTGTTATTTCAGGTGGTGTTTGGGATTTAGCTGGAGCTGGTAGTAGTGGTGATGTTACTTGGTCCCCTTCTTTTTGGTCACTTTTGGTTAGGACACCTTTTAGGATCAGGATGAGGAAGGCCTGGGGTTGCAGGGAATGGTGGAGGTGTCAGCCATGATGGTTAAGCTCACTCCAGTAGCCACTGTCTATTCTATTTTGTTCTTTCATACTTTCCCCACAAGTTCTCTTTCTTTAAGGACCCAAAAAGGGAATAATGGGTGAAGCTACACAATCCCTCATTATTTTGTCCACCAATTAGACCTAATATCAGACATACCAAGTTTGGCTCATTAACTTTTGGATTCACATTTTCTGCTTTTGGCTCAGATTAACTTGGCCTTTTTGGTTAGAGTAATCCAGTTATTCTCTCTCCCTTTCATACCTTTCCCCATCAGCATTTGCTATTGTAGCTTATTGTGCTATTTTATGAACTGTTACATACTTTTTACAATTGCGCTCACAATTCAAATACATTTGTAGGCCCAACTGTCACAACAGACCACATCCAATGGCCTGCCTCTGCCCTGCCCCTGTTGACTTCCAACATGCTGCTATGCAGAGGGACCACACAAAGGTAAGCTCTGTGCCAGGAGAATGAAGAAACACCCCTTGTGCTCCCCTCTCATTACAAGCCCCTCCCCTTTGCAGCAGAGCCATACCACTCCCCCTGCCACAGGAATAATCACAGCCACAGAGGAGGGTGGGAGCTGAAAACTGAGACAAAGGGAATGATGTATATAGTTGAGAACTAAAATACAGTAAATAGGTTCTGTTCTCTTACAATGCCAATATAACTGCACATTGCAATCCTGTTAGTTGTATAGTAATGTTAATTATTTACTTATTTAGTATTTTGAAGGCCACCCAAATGTTCTGGCTCACTTTTTTTTTTTTTTTTTAGAAACAAGAGTACAAAATGAATAATTTATGACAATGCACCTATTATGAAAAAGCTTTCACCAAACACAATCTATGCACCAGGAGGAATGTTCTTGGGGAAATACTGCAACAGAATACTTAAGCAAGGACAGAGCCTGGGGATAGTTTGGGGGGCTGGCGAGGAATCAATAACAAATCTCTGTAGGCCACTAGGTTTCCACTCTAATCACAAGCATCCACTAATGATTTCCCTTTAATCCATGAGACGCAGTTTCTTCCTTATGCAGTTAGCCAATAGAGTTACTCCTT
This sequence comes from Trachemys scripta elegans, assembly GCF_013100865.1. Taxonomy (NCBI): domain Eukaryota; kingdom Metazoa; phylum Chordata; order Testudines; family Emydidae; genus Trachemys; species Trachemys scripta. Next base: position 113,358,227 of record NC_048304.1, read on the forward strand.
TCAGAATAACCTACGAGAATGGTACTGAGCCTGATTATAATCAATTCTATACCATAGCTTCGTTCAGCTGAGGAGTTCTCAGTGATTTACAACTTTAATTAATTAAGCCCAACTAACCCCTATGAGGTAGATAAGTATTATTACCCATTTTAAAGCAGTTGTGCTAGAGGAGACTCTCTGGAGCTTCTTATAATTCTGCCACCAAGCTAAAGGGAGAGTTGAGATGATTTCCCTGCCTCTACAACTTAGTCACCCCTGCCAGAGAAGATTTATCTTGAGGCCTTAGAAAAATACTTCTGATAAGCACATTTTTGCCTTCAAAACGAACCAATTTGCCCGTATGGAAAGTCCTATGGTTTGTAATAGGGATTTAGCCAATAGGATATATAGAAATATAATAGGACTCTGAAGAAATTACTCTAAAACCCTATATTGGAAAATTTAATAGAGAATGATATCCTTTCTATCTGTGTTTTTGAACCTTTCAATAGATTTCTTTTAGCAGGGATATAATTCTGTATTACATTCTTTAGTTTAATTCAAAACATGCATATAGATATTATAATTTATCAATAAGTTCTCTAGTAATTTCCACAAGGGAATGCCAGCTATTTGAAACAAACAAACAAACAAACAAACAAACAAACAAATAAAAACGTACCCAGGGCAAAGATTATTTGTCCATTATCACACAGATCATCATTGGTTACTCTCTTGTGCAGGCTACCTATGCCACAGGTTACAGAGCAGAAGGGAAAGCAGGCTCTGCAAATCCACTGCTTCCCAACTCCCATCACAGGTCAGAGGAAGAGGCCAGGTATGGTTCCATCCTATCCAACGTGCTAGCAAGCCTAATTGGGCCTATATCCCATGTGATCCATGCTGTGCCAGGTATAGACCCAGCACAGTGGCCGTGGTTCACCGCTCCAGGCCAATGGGAGTTGCTGGAAGCGGCGGCCAGTACGTCCCTCGGCCTGCGCCACTTCCAGAAGCCCCCATTAGCCTGGAACGGCGAACCACGGCCAGTGGGAGCCGCGATCGGCTGAACCTGCGGACGCGGCAGGTAAACAAATCGGCCCGGCTCGCCAGGGGCTTGGCGGAACAAGTTTGGGAACCACTGCACTAGAGACAAACTTCACTCTCCTGTCCTAGAATCACTAAAAATGAGTAAAATGTGACCAGTACTGTATTTAGAAAATCTATGCCAGTTTCAAAATGGAAAAGCAAATGCCCTGGACTTATCTGGCTACTTTTTCATTGCCTGCAAAATTGGAAAGGAAATACAGTATACCATAAGTCATCCAAAATAGACTTTCAGTTAACTTTTCTACGGCAATGTCTTATAATTTTCTTTTGTAACCTCCTGACCACATACAATATGCCTGGTGAATGACAAATTAAAACATTTATACCTGGAACTGTAATAATAAAAAAGAGAACTAAATTAAGACACACTATGAAAACGAACTGTCAGCAGAAAGGAATAAAGTGCAAACTTGGCAATATTCTTAATGCAGAAAAAAATGCTAATGGCACTGGCATAACAAATGACTTTCTGCCATGACTACTATACAGATCAGTCGACTGAATGTATAGAAGACATGGTCCAAACCTCTGAAGGCATGAGATAGCTTTTATTCCTACTGTCCTTGCACTGTTCCAAATTTTGTATTGCGGAACCTAAAATATTCTAAAATAATTTCCCCCAATAGGTTAAATAAAAATGTATGAGCACAGATCATATTTCAAAATAGCAGAGAATAATATATTACAAGTGAATGAGTGTATTTGGATACAGTGGGCCAAATTATGGCTGCTCCAGTGCGGCTGGGGAGGAGGAGGGCACAATGAGACTTTTCTATGCCAAGGGACAAGGGAAAAGGTCAGTGAAGGGGGCAAGAGGAGTCATAAATGTGCTGTATGCCCTAGCAACAGCAGCATGCATGAAACTGACTAGTGTTGTTGGCAGCACAAGCAGCTTTAGAGGTGGCATGTCTAGGTGGGGTAACGGCAGAAGTATTGGAGTCCTGGATAAACCTTTTAAAAAGTGTTGCAAAAGGCATCTCTCGCTATCCTTTCTCCAGCAACTCTGGAGTCATTCTGCCTCCTTGGAGGTATAACTGGATCCAGTATTTCTTGTATCGCAGGCTTTAACTCAAATACTTAAAAAATACCTTGAATTGTAAGGTATAAATAGAGGACAAAAATAAACTCTTAGGGCCAGATCTTCAACTAATGAAAATCAGCACAGCTTCATTGATATCAAAGGAGCCACACAAATGTATAGCAGCTGAGAATCTGACAATATATAATTTGTTTCTTAAACAATTTTATTGAAAAATCCTGCAAATACCTAAATCCAAGTACCACCAATTAATGTTGCATTCAAAGATTGTTACCTGTCAAAATTATATTATTTATTATTTTACACTACTCACAAGTGTGCTAGACACTTCACAGAAAATGCACAGGGCACAAGTCCCTGCCCTAAAGTACCTAATCCTGAAAACACTCAGGCACATGAGTAATTACTCACATGAGTTGTCCCATTGAAGGAAATAGGATTACTCACATGGATGAAATCACTCATGTGCCTGAGTGTTTGCAGGATTGGGTTCCAAATGATAGACAGAACAGAGAAATGAAGAAATAATACATGCTGGGAAGATGATAGGGGAATGAAAAAAAAAAACATTAGCAAGATATTTGATTGCATTAATACTCAGTTTAACATGATAGTTGGTGATTTTTTTTTATTTTTGGTTGTATTTGAGGCAGGGGAGTTGATTTAATATACTAATTTTTTTAAAAATGCAAACACTCCTTTTTTGCAAATTTTCCATCATTTGTACCTTAGAGCCACAGTTACTGTGTTAGCTGTTGGTAGAATTTGTTTTACTAAATCAAAATATTTGATCAACACATTTTGGGCCTCATTCTCTTTTCCACTCAGGTTCCTTTGGAAATCAGGCCCTTTATGTGTTGCATACATACACTTCGAGGCCATGTGCAGTACACAATTAATATAAATAAGCAAATCTTTACCTCAGTGTCAGAAGTTTCTTTAGAAAGTGAAGCATTTAACAGTGTCCCAGGCATGCAGTTAGCTCAGATTTCTTGTTCAATGCCGCTTAAAATTAATGATCAGTGCCTGGGAAATGATCCCTTTAGCCTGATTATACTTGCACTTCTTTATTAACTCCCAGCTGGGGTCTGCTAATCATTATCTAATTGATTAAGCCTTTGAGGAACCGTCTGCCACTAGGTGTGGTCCATTACATACATCTGGATGTTTAGATTTTTTTCTAAGGAGTACAGAAAAACAAACCCACCAATATTGTAGGAGGGAAAAGCTATTTGCTACAATAAAAGCAGTGTAACGCTTACAATTTTTGTTTCATTAAACTATGACAAATGTTTGTCATTCCATTTCATGCAACTTTTCCCAGCCTAAATTGTACACTGCAAATATGATCACATTTAAATTCTACAGGAACATGCATTTTGCAGGGTTCTGATGCACAAGAAATAATTCCTCAAAAATTGGCTAATTTTTATTGTAGATTGCCCATATTTGCTCAAGTACTGACTGATTTTCAACACAGCTAATTTTTGTGTGAAAATTCACGTATCAGAGAATTATTCAGTGAAAATGCCCATTTTTGAGTTTGCAGTGAATAGTTAATTTCAAGTAGTTTTACATTTTGTTACATATATTCTCCCCTTCGCTAACTAAAATGCTTTCCCTCTCCCTATTTCTGCACCTAAAGTGGATCCATTACCAGTAGAATAACTAGTGAATGGTTATGCTATATTGTAATTACCATCAGAACACATTCTAGATTTGCATTATTGTTAATCTACTTTAATTTATTTCAGAAATTGCTGACATTATACTAATGTAGTAAGTCTTCCAGTTTCTCCAAAACATTCTTTCCTTCATCTCCCTGGTCTTGTGGTGCTCAACACAGTTTTTTTCATGGAAAAAAATGCCACATATTAAATGTCACTGGCTAATACAATCAGCGGAAGGAGCCGGATCTTATTTACTTAAACAAGGGCAGAGATGTTAGATCAATCATCAAACAGATGTTATTTGTGAAATTGAAGGTATTCGTGATGACTGCTACTATAGAAACCAAGCATTGTAAAATATTCTCAACAAATGCTCCTTTATTAACAACCAATGTGACCACAATATTCTGCATTACACTCTACCCTTCATCAAATGATCAGCCTTGCATATTTTCTTTCTAGCTATTTGCTTGCAATGGTAACTGCGAGATAGGATTTCTATTGGTCTTTTAAGATACTGTATCACCGCCAATACAAGTCATCCAGTAAGTGACACATACTGTACTCATTCAATGCTAAAATCTAGCTTATTTCATTTCCCCCCTCCTGTCAACAGCCAATCAAATCAGTGATTCCCTGTTAAACAACAGTGAAAAACAGAAACCCACTGTTAATTCCTGTGGTTAGATCAACAGTATGAAAACAACAGTGGTTACTAAATGCCAGTTCCAGCCTCTTCAGCAATTAAACCATTCTACTTTCTCAGTAGCCTTTGTGAAACAGATGAGTCAGTCAAAAAACATCTTCAAACTGACTAGTCATATTGCATCAACTGTTTTTAAATGAGTTTGTTTATTTCTAGGTTGGGTAAAATCCTGGCCCCACGGAAATCAATGGGAGTTTTGCCATTGACTACTATGGGGTCAGGATTTCACAAAAGAAGTATAAATCCCACCCTTCACTGTAGTTACAAATAAACTAGCCAAGCACAAACCCACCTATGAGAAAAGGCAAAAATCTGTCATTTTGTAATTATACCAAATTATCTCTAAAGAAGTGCACAAGACTAAGCAGGTACCATGGTTCTTGGGTGGTTCAGTATTATACTCTATGGAATAGAAGGTTGTGTTCTTGCTTAGGACAATGTGAGAAAATTAGCTCAGAAGTAATTTTACACAGAACTGAAACACTGTGTGGCCATTTGGAAATATCCATTTTTCTCCTTATATGGATCATTTTGTGTCCTTTCCCAAAGAAACCTCTAAAGAGGAAACATTCTACTAAAATTCTATAATAGAGACATCTTTGTGGCAAATATTCTAGCAACTGCCAGTTACTATAGTTAAAATTCCAAAGTGTAAGAGTTCAGAGAACACATATTCTACATGCTATAGGACAGTTACTAGGGTGACCACCTTTTCAAAATGCAAAATGGGGCACATGCAGGAGCCCCTCTGTGGCCCTGTCTCCTGCTCCTTCTCTTCACCCTGAAGCCCCGCCCCATGGCCAGGCCAGAAGCTGAAGCTGGGCAGTGCTAAGAGCCGCCCAGGGAACCTTGGGGCCAGGGTGCCCAAGAGCAGCATCTAGCCTATGTTCCCACCTTCTGGGGCATGCTGGTGGAGGGTCCAGGACTCCAAGGCTCATCACAGCAGCCTGGGCTCCTGGGGCGGCTCTTACTACTGCCCAGCTCCAGCTTCTGGCCTGGCCAGGGGCAGGGCCTTGGGGGGAAGAGGAGGAGCAGGGGGCGGGGCCACACGGTGAGGGGGTCTAAGGCCCACCTCAGCCACCTCCTAGCCCCCAAGAAGAGGCAGACATGGAGTGGCGCCACAGGGAATCTGTGACAAATGCTGTCCCGGAGTCATTCAGACTGGGACTTGAAATGTACATTTTGGGACCGTCCCGCCCAGTTAGGGATGGGTGGTCACTCTAATGGTTACGCACATTCAGAATCCCAGAACAGATTATTATTTCATTGTGCAACACAAATATTCTCTGCCTACTCTCTAAAAAGACACAATTAAAGAATTTCAGATGTAAAATGGACATGCTCACAAGCACTCAAACATACCTCTCACTCCTGGAAAGAAAGAGAATCATCCTTCTCTCACCCTTGTCAAGAGAAGCCATATTTCATCATACTTCCCCAACACACATTTTAAATAGGGATGTCATTCTACGAGGCCATTTTACCTTCCTCCCTCGTTGCTGGGAAATTTGAGGTTCCCTGGTAGTGGTAGGACATGGACTTGGTGTACACAGAATCCAGTCCTACTGAACCAATAGTAGGAACTAATTTGAGGTATGACAACCCGACAATGAAAAATAATTTTCAACTTCCTCAGATACACATTGCTGTTACTATATATACCGCAGTGAGGTATCCTATGCTTTATCCACCAACAGCAAATTAGGAACCAATTTATTTCCATAGGCAAAGAAATAAACAGATACACATATATAATAAGGATTGTTTCCACTCGTGCTTGTGCAAATCCTCTAGACTCAGTGTCAAGGCAAAAAAACCCGACCAATCAATCAAAATTATGTCAATGACATTAAAAAGCAAAGCTCCTGGAAAATGTTCTCAATCCCAGGCAAAATTGTTTCCCTCTCACTTCCAGAAAAAGCCTGTGAAAACAGGTTAGGCTTCTAGCAGCTTCTCAAGATCATCAAATACAGGCTTTAGTGGATCAAAATGGGTGGATAAATTTAATTCTAAAGCAAACCTCTCAGAGTGTTTAAATCATGCAGTATGGGATTAGATAGACCATATCATCACAAATGCCTCAAATTATGAGGATCCAACCCATTTGTAACTTTATAGGTCAAATCCAACATTTTAAATTTCAACTAGAGGTAATCTAGAAGTGAGTACAAGTCACAAAGCACAGGTCAGAGAGAGAGAGAGAGGGGGGAAGTAGTGGCTAGTGGCTAGATCACTAGATTGGCATTCAAGAGTTCCTGGCTGTGCTGCTGGCCTGCTGGGTGACACTGGGCCAGCCACTTCACCTCTCTGTGCCTTCATTGTCTCATCTTTAAAATGGCAATAATGACACTCACCTCCTGTAATGTACTTCTACATTTACTGTTGAAAAGTGCTGTATAAGTGCTAGGTATTATTATTATGCACAGACAGAAACTATACTCTGCCAAGCATAAGGAAATTGAGAGGTTGGAGGCAAGAAATAGTTCCTAATGAGTGGCAGCACTTTTTAGCAGGGACAGTGAACTATTGAACCCGAAGAAAACTTCCATAAAATCTGTTTGAAAATCTTTCTATAGGTTTTTTGAACCATCCCATAGAATGTAATAAAGAATTATATCCACTGAATTCCATTGAATAGTTTTTTTTTAAAATCTATAAAAAGTAGATCATTCTCTATTAGATTCTCTATGTTCTTAGATTATTTTCTATAGAACCCTGTTGGCTTCATCCCTCTTCAAACTTTTCCATGAGGGGCATAACAACATTTGGAATGTAGATGAAAACTTTCTAGTACTGAGTTTCAGAAATATTTCACCTGTTTTTATATTTGAGTTAGATGAAATATCTGAAAATGTAAATAATTACAGAATAAATGGTTGGGTTGTCATTTCACCCATATGATCATTTCAGCCTTTATAGCACTATTGACTTTCACATACAAGCTCTATTTATAGATCCATAGGATCAGCTTTTGTAGCCACTGTAAATGTTTCTTCATATAGTTATAGTTTTCCACCGTTTGTTCTATTTTTGGTCCTTTGCGAATTTCCTAATCTGCTGTACATTCTTCAGTGAACTGCTGAGCAAGCTCAAGATGTTAATTGGATACATCACTATTTTTCTTGTAAGAGCTCATTAATAGGTGCTCCTGTAGGTGTTAATCAATTTACATTTGTCCTCAGATTCAGCCAAGTCTCTAATTAATCAGCTGTAAACACATAGGTTTTGGTAGCATCAGTTTCTTTCATTGTGATATAGAAAGCTTAGTCATACCCTTCATTGGCGATTCCTCCAGGTGGAGGATGATCTCTTTCACAGGTTTTATTTTTCATGGGTCCTTTGATGACTGAGGAGTCCGATCCTTGAGCCACAACCTAATTGGCAGACATTGCAGGTGGTGTTGGAAGACAGGGTTGTGCCACGATTGTTGCGTGACAGTTGTCTTTCCTTTCTTTTCTGGCATTTTTCTGCAACCAGGGCAGGTGATTTTCCTCAAAAGTGGACGTTCCCCCTCTGACAAGTCTTCACCATTTATTCCTATCCTGGGTAGCTGTCTCCCAGTCTGTGGTGTCAATGCCACATCTCTTGATGTTTATCTTGAGGGTGTCTTTAAAGCGTTTCTTTTGGCCTCCCCATTTCCTTTCTCCTTTGGTGAGTACAGCAATTGTTTTGGTAAGCGTATATCAGGTATGCGCGCACAGTGCCCGCTCCACCTCAGCTGATGCTGGATAATCCTCCCACTTTATGTTGAGGATCTTCTGAAGAAAGTGCTGGTTCTGGCATTGCAGGTTTTTCAGGTATTTTCTATAGGTCAACCAAGTCTCACAGCCGTAGAGGAGAGTTGGGATTACCACTGCTTTATAAACTAAAAGTCTAGTATTTGTTCTGATGTGATTGTTGAACACCTGGCAAGACAGTCTGCCAAAGGCAAGGCTAGCACAGTGCAGGGCCGGCTCCAGGCACCAGCTTCTCAAGCAGGTGCTTGGGGCGGCCGCTCTGGAGAAGGGCGGCAGGTCCAGGTATTTGGCGGCAATTCGGCGGACAGTCCCTCACTCGCGATCGCGGCTTTTTTTAGATCACGATCGCGGCTTTTTTTTGTTTTGTTTTGGCTGCTTGGGGCGGCCAAAACCCTGGAGCCGGCCCTGGCACAGCGGATTCTTTGCTGAATCTATGTCTGCTCTCTGTGAGAGATGGCTGCCAAGATAGGCAAAGTATTCTACATTTTCCAGTTCTTCTTTGCAATGTAGATCTTCCTTGCTGGGTCTGATGATTGACCATGGACTGGTTGGTGGAGAACTTTTATTTTGTTGATATTCAGAGTTAGACTTAGGGTTTTGTAAGCTTCAGAGAAGCAATTAAGGGCTGTTTGTAGATCCTCCTTTGAGTGTGCAACTACAGCACAATCATCTGTGTCCTGGACTTCAGTTATTGTTGCTGATATTACTTTAGTTCTGGCATGGAGACAAGAAGAAGTTGCTGTCAGTCCGATATTGGATGCCAATGCCCTGTGGTAGATGGTCTCGGGTTAATGTTTTCATAGGTGCTAAGAAAATGGAGAAAGGGGTGGGTGTCAGTACACAGTCTTGTTTTATGCCAGTTCAGATGACAAAGGGCTCAGAGGTAGAGCCACGGTACAGTATGGAGGCACTCATCTGATAGTGGAGGAGTCTTACAATGGTGATAAATTTGCTATATGTAGCTGCTGGTGTTCTTGACATTTTTCCTGGATCTGCCTGGCTGCAAAAGTCATGCTGATGATGCCTCGTGATGGTCTGAAGCCACACTGGGGCTCTGGAAGTACTTCCTCTGCAAGAGGGAGCAGGAGATTCAGTAAGATTCTAGCAAGAATCTTCCCAGTGATGGAGAGGAGGGCAATGCCTCATTAATTGCCATTGTCAGCCCTTTTGGAAAATGGTGATGATGTTAGCATTACGGAAGTCAGCAGGGATTTCTTTGGTGTGCCAGATTTTGAGGAGCAGCAAATGAAGCTTGCTAGTCAGTGTTTCTTCCTCCACTTTCAGTACTTCAGATGGTATGCCCTCAGGATCTGATGCTTTATTGTTCTTCATTTGTTTATTTGTTTTGCAGACCTCAGATGTCGGTGAGTTGGTAAGTTTCCCAGGTTCGGTGCTGAGGGATGGAGTCGATGGTATTGTCAGTCACAATCGAGTCTCGATTTAGAAGCTTTTGGTAGTATTCCTTCCAGTGCTCTTTGATGGATTTGTTATCTTTAAGAAGGGTACTACCATCTTTGGATATCAGAGCCATAAAGCCACATGAGCTTGGTCCGTACAAATTCTTTGTCTCACGAATAAAGCTCAGCATATCCTGTCTGTCAGTGAATGTTTGGATTTCTTTTGCTTTGTCCTCCCACCATTTGTTTTTGATTTTTCAGATCCTCCTTTGAACTTCAGTTTTGAGCTGATGGAAAAAGCTCTGCTTCTGATTGGATAGTGGTTGGTTTTGCCAGTCGCAGAAAGCTTTTCTCTTCTGGTCCAAAAGGGCTTTAATCTCAATGTTGTTGTTGTTGTTGTCAAACCAGTCCTGATGGCGGCGAGTAGCAAGGTCGATGCATTCCTCATAAGCCTCATGGATAGATTATAGATTCATAGATTATAGGACTGGAAGGGACCTCGAGAGGTCATCGAGTCCAGTCCCCTGCCCGCATGGCAGGACCAAATACTGTCTAGACCATCCCTGATAGACATTTATCTAACCTACTCTTAAATATCTCCAGAGACGGAGATTCCACAACCTCCCTAGGCAATTTGTTCCAGTGTTTAACCACCCTGACAGTTAGGAACTTTTTCCTAATGTCCAACCTAGACCTCCCTTGCTGCAGTTTAAACCCATTGTTTCTGGTTCTATCCTTAGAGGCTGAGGTAAACAAGTTCTCTCCCTCCTCCTTATGACACCCTTTTAGATACCTGAAAACTGCTATCATGTCCCCTCTCAGTCTTCTCTTTTCCAAACTAAACAAACCCAGTTCTTTCAGCCTTCCTTCATAGGTCAAGTTCTCAAGACCTTTAATCATTCTTGTTGCTCTTCTTTGGACCCTTTCCAATTTCTCTACATCTTTTTTAAAATGCGGTGCCCAGAACTGGACACAATACTCCAGCTGAGGCCTAACCAGAGCAGAGTAGAGCGGAAGAATGACTTCTCGTGTCTTGCTCACAACACACCTGTTAATGCATCCCAGAATCATGTTTGCTTTTTTTGCAACAGCATCACACTGTTGACTCATATTTAGCTTGTGGTCCACTATAACCCCTAGATCCCTTTCTGCCGTACTCCTTCCTAGACAGTCTTTTCCCATTCTGTATGTGTGAAATTGATTTTTCCTTCCTAAGTGGAGCACTTTGCATTTGTCTTTGTTAAACTTCATCCTGTTTACCTCAGCCCATTTCTCCAATTTGTCCAGATCATTTTGAATTATGACCCTGTCCTCCAAAGTAGTTGCAATCCCTCCCAGTTTGGTATCATCCGCAAACTTAATAAGCGTACTTTCTATGCCAATATCTAAGTCGTTGATGAAGATATTGAACAGAGCCGGTCCCAAAACAGACCCCTGCGGAACCCCACTCGTTACGCCTTTCCAGCAGGATTGGGAACCATTAATAACAACTCTCTGAGTACGGTTATCCAGCCAGTTATGCACCCACCTTATAGTAGCCCCATCTAATTTGTATTTGCCTAGTTTATCGATAAGAATATCATGCGAGACCGTATCAAATGCCTTACTAAAGTCTAGGTATACCACATCCACCGCTTCACCCTTATCCACAAGGCTTGTTATCCTATCAAAGAAAGCTATCAGATTGGTTTGACATGATTTGTTCTTCACAAATCCACGCTGGCTGTTCCCTATCACTTTACCACCTTCCAAGTGTTTGCAGATGATTTCCTTAATTACTTGCTCCATTATCTTCCCTGGCACAGAAGTTAAACTAACTGGTCTGTAGTTACCTGGGTTGTTTTTATTTCCCTTTTTATAGATGGGCACTATATTTGCCCTTTTCCAGTCTTCTGGAATCTCTCCCGTCTCCCATGACTTTCCAAAGATAATAGCTAGAGGCTCAGATACCTCCTCTATTAGCTCCTTGAGTATTCTAGGATGCATTTCATCAGGCCCGGGTGACTTGCAGGCATCTAACTTTTCTAAGTGATTTTTAACTTGTTCTTTTTTTATTTTATCCGCTAAACCTACCCCCTTCCCATTAGCATTCACTATGTTAGGCAATCCTTCAGACTTCTCGGTGAAGACCGAAACAAAGAAGTCATTAAGCATCTCTGCCATTTCCAAGTTTCCTGTTACTGTTTCTCCCTCTTCACTAAGCAGTGGGCCTACCCTGTCTTTGGTCTTCCTCTTGCTTCTAATGTATTGATAAAAAGTCTTCTTGTTTCCTTTTATTCCCGTAGCTAGTTTGAGCTCATTTTGTGCCTTTGCCTTTCTAATCTTGCCCCTGCATTCCTGTGTTGTTTGCCTATATTCATCCTTTGTAATCTGTCCTAGTTTCCATTTTTTATATGACTCCTTTTTATTTTTTAGATCGTGCAAGATCTCGTGGTTAAGCCAAGGTGGTCTTTTGCCACATTTTCTATCTTTCCTAACCAGCGGAATAGCTTGCTTTTGGGCCCTTAATAGTGTCCCTTTGAAAAACTGCCAACTCTCCTCAGTTGTTTTTCCCCTCAGTCTTGATTCCCATGGGACCTTACCTATCAGCTCTCTGAGCTTCCCAAAATCTGCCTTCCTGAAATCCATTGTCTCTATTTTGCTGTTCTCCCTTCTACCCTTCCTTAGAATTGCAAACTCTATGATTTCATGATCACTTTCACCCAGGCTGCCTTCTACTTTCACATTCTCAACGAGTTCCTCCCTATTTGTTAAAATCAAGTCTAGAACAGCTTCCCCCCTAGTAGCTTTTTCAACCTTCTGAAATAAAAAGTGGTCTCCAATGCAGTCCAAGAATTTGTTGGATAGTCTGTGCCCCGCTGTGTTATTTTCCCAACATATATCCGGATAGTTGAAGTCCCCCATCACCACCAAATCTTGGGCTTTGGATGATTTTGTTAGCTGCTTGAAAAAAGCCTCATCCACCTCTTCCACCTGGTTAGGTGGCCTGTAGTAGACTCCTAGCATGACATCTCCCTTGTTTTTTGCCCCTTTAAGCCTAACCCAGAGACTCTCAACACTTCCGTCTCCTATGTCCATCTCTACCTCAGTCCAAGTGTGTACATTTTTAATATATAAGGCAACACCTCCTCCCTTTTTCCCCTGTCTATCCTTCCTGAGCAAGCTGTACCCATCCACACCAACATTCCAATCATGTGTATTACCCCACCAAGTTTCAGTGATGCCAACAATGTCATAGTTGTATTTATTTATTAGCACTTCCAGTTCTTCCTGCTTATTCCCCATACTTCTCGCATTTGTATATAGGCATCTAAGATACTGGTTTGATCTTTCCTCCCAGTTTTGTCCTGACTCTCCTTTCTCTCTGCCAATATAGCCCACACTCCCTCTCGTTTCCGACCCATCTCCCTGGTCTCCATGTTCCCCACTTACCTGTGGGCTTTGCTCACCTGTCCCCGTCGAACCTAGTTTAAAGCCCTCCTCACTAGGTTAGCCAGTCTGTGTCCGAATAGGGTCTTTCCTCTCCTCGAAAGGTGAACGCCATCTCTGCCTGCCTAGGATAGTCTGTTTTAGGGCTTCCCAGTCTTCTTCAACACTTGTGTTGTTATTTCCAGGTGTGCATATGGGTCAGTTTTTCACTAAGGAGTGTTTGGAAGTTCTCTTGGTGCACTGAGGATTGAAGTCTTTGGATGCTGTATTGCTCTCTGTGTAACTTGGATTGCTTTCTATGTTTTGGTGTAATCCTGATGGACATGACTGACCTCATCACGCGGTGGTCAGTCCAGCAATCATCAGCGCCTCTCAAGACACGGGTGATTCGGTATTCTTACAATGACATAGTCTAGGAGGTGCCATTGTTTTGAGCTTTGTCTGAAGCTTGTGTTTGTGATAACAAGGTTGTGCTCTGCACATTTGTTGAGTAGAAGCATGCCATTGGAATTGGTCTTGCCCACTCCTTCCTTTCTAATGGTATTACTCCATATGTTAGAATCTCGGCCAACGCTTGTGTTAAAGTCCCCTAAGAGGATTATCTTTTTGGAATGGATGACTAAATTTTATCAAGGTCAATGCAGAAGGATTCTCTCTGTTCTTCTTCAGTGTCAAGTGTTGGTGCACATGCACTGATGATAGTGGCAATTGACTTATTGACCAATTGGATATGGAGGGTCATAAGGCGCCCATAGATGCAGACGGGGAGCTCAGTCAGGCGGTTGACTAGAAGGTTCTTGATTGCAAATCCAACACTGTGTATTTGCCTGTCACTTGCTGTTTTTCCTTTCCAGAAGAAAGTGTAACCGCTACCATCTTCCCTCAAGTGGCCTTCATCTGTACTTCTTGTTTTGCTGAGAGCAGCGATGTCTATGTTGTACCTTGAGAGTTCTCAGGCAAAAATTGCTTCTCCTTGATGTGGTGGAGAAGCTTGCGTATACTTAAGACCTTAACAGCGATGCCGTCTGAAGTCCTGTATCCTGGTAGGGTCACCTATGGCGGTAAGGTCGAAGATGAGGTACCAAACAAAGTGCAGCCCAACACTACCCAGTATAAGACCTCAATAGCAGAACAGGTGGATGAAGCAGGATCACCTCTCAACGGCTGTGAAGGCAGACAAAGGCTGCAACAGAGGAGAAACCTCCAGTTGTCTTGTAGCTCCTTGCCACCTGACACAGGTGCCTCTTCTGCCAAGATTTGCGTGGGTGCTTGTGCGCAACAGCTCCCCACATTAAACTACTCATGCGCAGGCTTCTTTGAAAGGAAGAACTTTTCCTCCACACCTACCCATAAAATCCTGCGGCGATGGGCGAGTGGCGACAGGGACAGGTGAAGTGATCTTCAGGAGTCCCTAGTCACAGACCGTGGGTGCAGGCGGTGACCCTAAGATAGTCATCATGTGCCCCTGGACTGACCATCTTTTGGCATTTTTGGCAGCAGTGGTCATGACTGAGAGGGCCTTTTTAGGAACCCCATACGGGGAAGGGGCTAGAAAAGGTGCCCCAAACATAGGCTATCCCACCATACCTGACTGGATAACCACATCCAAAGGGATCACTCCTAATGCGGTCAAAAAAAAAATGTTTCTTGCAACTTGGAATGTCCGTATCCTATTAGATGAATCAAAAAGTGAAAGACCCAAATGTAGAAGTCATACCTTTATGCTGCTACTCTACACTTTTAGATCCAACTTTGCCTGCAATGCAGAAAGTAATTTTAGAAAGACAAGAAACCCACAGTCAAATATGGATTACTGGATTCTCTCCAATGTATTCAAAGACATTGTTATTATGGACGGACATCACAAATCTAAGGCATTCTGCTGCCTCCTGATGCTAAGCACTTACCACACCCTGGGATGCATTCCATGGCTATTGTAAGTGAGGATAATGAAATAATACAGTCCTGTGGTGGAAAACAATAAAAGAAAACACTCTTTGCAAATAAAATTCCTTTTTTCAAAGAAAACTATTTATCAGTTTATTTGTCTTTTTCTAAAGAAAGACATTTTACATCCTGTGCCTTTTGTAAGATACAGGTGGCCTACAATAAAAGCCTGGTCTACCTGGGATTGTAGAAATTCATGATCACTCAACAGCAATTACTATGTATGTTCTCTGGAGCCTCCTAACAATAACTTTGTCACTTAGTTCCCTTTTTTATGAGTTGATGTTGTTTCAATTGCCTTTAGTCAACTTGATTCCGAACGGCATTCCTGGTACTCTCTCCTACAGAACACTTATGTCTAGTTCTTGCAACCATTATTCATGTGACTAGATGTTGAGCACAATCTGCAGCTCTTTGTTAAAGGTCCATTTACTGATTATACATTGGGAGATAAAGGCTCAGTTTTCTATATTTAAAAATGGAAGTAAGTCACAGTTTTATTAAGAACAATTTGAAATACACAAGGGAAGAGTTTTTGCAGGTCTGCTTACAATTGGATAGCCTATTGACACATTCCTATATATATTCCTCGGTACTACACAGTAGCAGTTCAGAAGTCCCTTTCAGAGGATGGGCTGGTTTAAATCCCTCTTGGAGGTATAGTAATTCCTAATTCTTCCCAAATCCAGTTCAGTATTTGAATTTAACTACTCAAAACCAAAAAAACCACTCACTGCCTTTAACATACCTGCCCACTGTTGCAATCTTGCATACAGAATAGTTTGCGTAGTGTCATGCTTATTCTGAAACCTAACTCCTGCCTCTGCACACAACACATATATGGAGCTGACTACATGCCCCCAAATCTAATGCCCTCACCTACTGTCTCTGCCTCTGAGAGAGGAAGTTGCTGACACATGAGGAAGTTGTTTCCTTTCTGGCCCACTGCTCTTTATATCCTGCACCGTACCCAAATCAAAAACTCTGCTTCAGTAAATCTCTCTGCTGCATTCAGTCCTCGCCTACTGACCTAGACATCCCCCTTGGCCCTTATTCTGTTCAGTTGTTCCCATCATACGTCCCACAGATTCAATACATTGGCTACTTTAAGTACTGTGCTGCTGCCATGAGTGTCATCAGGCATACAGCTACAGGATACTGCAGTTCAGCTATCCTTATGGAAGCAAAGTATGAATTTTCAGATCATGTTGTGTGACCACAGAAAACACAGGATATGTGTAACTTGGCAGGTATGACAGGTATGTGCAGATATTAAAGTCTTAATTTGCTGCATTTCAGTGATGATAATGATATTTATTGCTTTCCACTGACATTTCAGAGTGAGATTGGTGTGCATTCTTTCTTTCTTTCTTTCTCATTTGCTCCTGAGACTAATTCTTGGAAACAGTTTCTGGACAACACTTGTGTTGTACATAATTAGTCCCACATTGTACAATTATTAGGTGCTGCGGGTGCAAAGAATTAAATTCCTAGTCCTCAAAGGGTGAAAGATAGCTTCGAAGAAAAAAACTTGCAAAGTTGAGGTCTACATGGAGAAGATAGACAATTTGCACCTACTGCATCTTGGGTTTCCCTTCCTAAAACACAGCAGTATTATGGCTAAGGCTGTGAGTCTGTCACAGAAGTCATGGATTCCATGACTTTCTCTGACCACCATGACTTTTGCAGCGGCTGGTGCGCCTGGCTCAGCATCTCAGAGTTTGGGAGTAGGAGCGGGCAAGGGGACAGGATGGGGTGAGGCAGGCTCTGAGTGGCACTTACCTAGGGGGCTCCCCAGAAGCTGCCTGGCCACACCTCCGCCTAGGAGCTGAGTGAGGGGGATGTCGCTGCTTCCAGGGAGCCCCCCAGGAAGGAGCCCCCTTCCCCCTCCCAAACTCTGCTGCTGCTGGAGAGGAAGGTGTGGAGCCAGGTAAGGAGTCTACCGGCCCTGCCAAGCCCCTTCTTCCCAGCACCAGCGGAGGTCCTGGGCTGCACGTCGCCACTCGCCCCTCCCCCCCAGCACCCAGGCTGCCATTCCCAAGCATCCACAGGACCCCCAGGCAGCCCCCCAACCTATAGTCAGGGGTATATAGTAATAGACAGGTCATGGGCCATGAATTTTTGTTTACTGCCCGTAACCTGTCTGTGACCTTTACTAAAAACACCCGTGCCTAAAACATAGCCTTAATTATGGTACATTCCATTTACTGCTGATTGT
Source organism: Trachemys scripta elegans (assembly GCF_013100865.1). Taxonomy (NCBI): domain Eukaryota; kingdom Metazoa; phylum Chordata; order Testudines; family Emydidae; genus Trachemys; species Trachemys scripta. Next base: position 113,375,456 of record NC_048304.1, read on the forward strand.
AACTGAGTGAATGGCATAAGCTAAATTTTTCTTCCTAAATTTCTAATTTCTGCTGTAAGAACATAAAACCAAATAATTCATGAAATTGTGTTGTTCTTTGGTAGCTATTCTTTATTGGTAATCCTTGGTAGTACCCATGCCTTTACATACAAACTTAGGCGGAAAGTTATTTCATGAAATATAAACTTACTTTGATTTAAACATATGCATTCCATAGCAATATGACACATACAGCTAACTTTGCACCTTTGACTGGCTACCCTCTACCTACTAATTCATCTCTTTTGGATCTGTCCTAACACTGAAATTTACCCAGAGGTTTTGAAAGAGTTGACATTCTTTTTTAAATCAACCTGCCAGAAAAATGTTATCTACTTTCCTTCAAAGTGTAATAAAATTTCTGTAGATTGCACCATCACATATTGTGTATATGCCGCATGCTCACAGAAGAACTAATTTAGAAATGTTCCAGAGTTTTAAAAAAGTATTGGAACTATATCTTGTATAATTACACAAACAATATATCAGCATGCATTTGGGAGAGCAACTTTACTCTTCTGTGGCAAAGATAAGAGTCAGTCATGAAGGTCACTCTGAACAAGCATCAAGTATTCTGAATATGCTACGTATTTTACAAAAGAACTAATTTAGGAATATTTCAGTGATTTTTTTTTTAAGTTATGGCACTATTTCTTGTATCTGTCAACTGTAAAGCCAATGCCTTAGCTTCCATCAATTCAATTGCATAAAGCCAAAAAAAAGTGAACTTCTGTTCACAAATACACATATCTATGGAGCTGTATGTGTGTGCACAAAAAAAGTTGTGTGTATGTGTGATTCTCCAATATAGATATATAATATTCACACGTATGCTAACATACATATATATATGCATTACACTGACATGTACTATGTGTGTTTGAGTGTGTGTGTGGGGGTGTATATACACATACACACAATACGTGTGAAATAACATATCATGAAATATTAAATACAAAAATAAGTATGAATATTTTGTTAGTGTTTCAGTATAAGCAGGCTGACTGTACTGGGCCTTCTGTGTCTGTACAGGTTTCTCAGATTATTATTTGCCTTTGCAAGGACTACATTTACCATTCTTTGATGTGCATTTAATAAAGTAAATTCCTTTCTCTATACCACACTGTAACTCTTTCCAGGCTGGGAGAGAGCAGGGGAGCAGGGGAGCTCCAGGCTGGCAACTCCCCAGGCTGCAGGGCCTGGTCCAAGGCCCACAGAGGTACTGGGAGGTAGAGGAAGGCAGCTGGTCCAAATCCCCCTTGCCTATGATGAGTGGCTTTTACACTGCAGCCTGCCCAGTGAGCGGGGGCTAGATGATGACTGGTAGTAGCCCACAACTGAGGCAAGGTGGGGGTTGAGGGTTGGGGGTTCTCCTGGGGGGGGGAGACCCTGAAACTGCGGGGGTATTGCCAGGGGGAAGCACCCCAAAGACAAGGGGCACTGGGTCCTTGGAGGCACACAGGGGGCAGCGGCAGCGGGACACTGGCCTGCAGAGTGCTCTCTGGAGGCTGGACAAGCTAATTCCCTGAGAGACCAGCAGGAGGTGCTGCAGCGGTGAGTCGCGCACCGTCACACACACATTGCTGGTTTTTATTTGTTGTTTGGTGGCCCCAATACTCCATAGTCTCTAAAATGCACAAAAGCTAGATGCTACTGAAACTCTCACCACTAACCTTATCATTATATATTATGAGTGGGGTTAAAACCTTTGAAAGTTTTTAGCTTAATGTGATCTGAAAGACAAATCCTTAAAAAATATTTATGAACCCCGATCTTCCATATACTAGGTTGCTGCAATTTATTCTGAAAATTCAGACTGGCCTTGGAAACCTAATATTTTGTTAATGTAATGAGATTTACTGTGTAGAAAGGAATATACCTATATATTGAATGAGAAATGTATTTTTATGCATTTCAAACAATAAATTGAAGACTATTTCTATTTTTAAGAGATGTTATCTATGATATTCCTGAACACCGTTTAATGTGTGCTTTGTAAACTTCTCTAAACTGTCTCTAGCACTTTTAGTTTCATCAAAGGATATGTTTTGAAAATCTTTGGGGAAATAATTTTACAATTTCTTTTTTTTTTTTTTTTTTAGAAATTTTAAAATTAAAGAACCAGTTGAAATTATTTTATTATTTATGATTATAACAACCATAGCTCTGAAGAGCCCCAGGCATGGACCAGGACCCCATTTTGGTAGGTGCTATATAACGACAGAACAAAAATATGGTTCCTGCCCCAAAGAGCTTACAATGTAAAACAAAAGGCAACAAATGGATACAGACAGAGAGGAGGAGGAGGAGGACACTGAAACAATGAGGCAGTACTGGTCAGCATGATAGGCTGTGGTCTCAACATACCAGCACCCTAACAGTCAAGTTTTTTGTCGGTCAACTGAATTGCATCCATGGCTTTGACTCAGATTTGACTAACATAATCAGGTTCAGAGCTTGAGAAAATACCATGAACTCATACAGCTATGTACAATTTAATGCTACCTTCCCAACTTGAAACAAATGATTGAAGTGGGTCTGCTACACTGAACTCGAGATCACTCAGCTGCTTGATATTGTTCTGATGTGATATTCTACAAGCAAGTTGTGTATCAACCTCATTTATTCAGCATCTTACAGCGTGTCGTTTTCCTTTTCTCAGAAATCTAAGGTATCAGTAGCTTTCTATCTTCCTTTTTATGAAAATGATATTCTCAGTTCTAAGTCAACTCAAGAAATAAATAACTGGCATTTCAAAAAGCTTCTCCTTTTTAGGCAGCATGGTTTGTCAAAGGAATCTTTTCTACAAGAATGAAATGTTATGTGGATGCCTGAGTAAAATTAATTAATGGAGGAAGCATTAGCTTCATGAAACCAAGGTAAACTGTTTGTTAGTCAAGATTATTTTAAACAGACAAATAAAAAGGTTTAGTCAAATAGCTCTTACTGTAATTTTTTTCTTTAAATTTCTTCAGTAGATTTCTTCCCTTCATACACGAGACAGCACTTTAGAGTTCTAGCTGTTAAATACTTTACCCATTTTATTATGACTGGGAGCATCAATTCAGAGTCAGTTCTGAGAAGCTGTGAAATCTCCAGTAGGAGGGGCCCCACAAGGAGACAAAATTATGCTTATGTTTACTCTTCAGTCCTCCTCCTGACCACATAAGGAGCAAGGCCCTGATTTGCAAGGCACTTCACTATGGGTTTAACTTTAAGCACGCAAGTAAACTTGTGCTGATTGGGGCCTGAGTAACCAAGCTGATCTGAAGACTGCCTAGTAAAGACTGGAGACACATCTGACCTCCCCAAGTTCAAGTCAACATGGCAGGACTTTTTGGAGATGCCCAGTGGTGGCTTGCATTTAAGTGTGCTACTTGCTGAGAATTTCATCTGACACTTGGTGTTGGGTTTGGCTCAGGTTATTCTCACTTCATATGTTAACTGCTCCTCTAACATTTGCAGGTTCCACCAGAGTGCTCCACAAAGTGTGGTCTAGGTGCTGTCCACTCCACTGAACTAAAATTTGCTCCAAGACTCCCAAATCTCTGCTGACTGGGGGATATGCCAAGACTTCGTATGCTGTCTACTCCAGAAGCTGCTTGATGGATGCTCCCTCATGTCTCTTCACTCTTCTCTTGCCTCATATGCACAAGTCTGGCTCTGCAACCCCTGTCACTGAGCTGAGAAACTGATTACATGGGGTGGGGTTGCACAGAGTGAGTGCATTAACTAATCGTGCATTCAGTGTATAACAGTGTGAACAGAAATATGGAAAATGAATTACAGGGATTAATGTAATAACTCATTTATGTCATGTACTGTGAATGACAGCCTCAAAACTTATTTTAATATCTTTTGGCTAACATCACCTGAAACATCCTCTATCACTGTGCTCATATATCACAGTGAGAGGTGCCTTAGATTAGGCAGAGGGATTAAATTTTGAACCTGAGTCTTTTTTTCATCTTGATCTCCTGTGATATATCCTGGTCAAAACCACTTTAAAAATATCAGCTATTGGTTCAGCCCAGCAGGAGATCCAAATTCAGGTCTAGATCTCGTTCACACTTTCCATGGGCTGGCAAACTCCAGAGCACTGCAGAGGAAGGGTGCTCAGTGATTGGGGAAAGAACCTACAGTGTATGTAAACAATACCCTTTAACTGGCCTTTGTAGTGTCATTGTCAGGCTGTGGAGGGTCCTGCATCTTGCTCTATTTAGCCCAAGAGTGAGTCAGTGGAATGCAGGTGAGGATGATGTCCAAAGGAAAGTAAAAAAGGGTAACTTAAGAGATAGTAGAAAAACACCAATGTGTGTTAGTGTAAAAAATATTTCAGCATAGAGGGGTAACACTTCAAAAGGCCAAAAGCCCAGTCTCTTTTGGCATGTACAATCCCCATCTACAAAATTCACAGTTCCATTTTTAGGCCCACAAAATTAGAGAACTTTTACCCCTAACTACATAATTTTCACTTGCAGTCAGGTAGTAAGAAGTACGTGTAGCCATGTTTGCACTTGCAATTCAACTGCAGATACAAAAAGCAAGCACAAATTGCACCTGCAAATAGACAGCTAATCTTTAGACAATTTGATCTAAACTGTATGTTGGAAACCAACAGAAATTCCAAAAGAACTATTTTACAATCATAATGGATGTAGAAAATACATTTAGCAATGTGGTATTGACCAAATTAAAGCTAAATTGACATTTTCCTTTATAGAGTATCCCTGATAAAAGCCTCATGTATGAAATGTTGCTACTCATTTCAATATCTATGTTTAATGTGAATTTAAGATAAGGCTTTCATACCATTTACAAATATATATATGTTAGCCATTATAACATCATTTGTTTCAGTCACTCATTACTACTACTTAAATGCAAAGTAATAGTTCAACAACTTCACTGACAGCAGTGATAAATTACAAGAAACCAAAGGAGTAAAAGGTACTATGTCTGCCATCATAGAACTGGGGAGATTGTAAAAATAACAGAAACCTTTAATTAACTCAGGAAATTAAAAGGTGACTTTAATAAAGCAGCCTTAATAACAAGACACACTCAAATGAACTCACTAACACATGTTAATCAAGAACAAGAAGTAATTTCAGGTGTATAAATGATTAGATGCTTATACACAGCCAAAATTAAACAAAAGACAAATATGTTTTACACTGCTACTCAGATAAATGATGATTCTATGACATTAAAGGCCATAAACAAAGCATAAACTACAGGCTTCTAATTACTAAAAATTGGAAGCAGTGTTGGTTGCATAATGAACACTTGTTTTTATACAACAGGGAAATGAAAATTAAGAATCATTCTCCAACTTTAACAGCAGGCAAGATATTGTAGTATACTGAATCGAGCCCATAGGCTAGCATTTCAAGTTGATAATGCAAACTCATATTTTGTTTTTTTTCAAACGTGAAATACATTACCTATACTCTGAGAGATCTTTTACAGCCTATTGTGTGACTCCACATGTAAGCCCTTATTAAAAAGTTCTGCTTCTGACCAGTTACCTCATGACTTCTTTGGGTTTCCCCTTATGTGAAATAAATCAACTATCAAGAAGCTGTAAACAAGTTATTGTACATGCTCAATAGCTGTTTTTCCAGAAACAATAGGGTGGTCTCTTCCCCCCTCTCCCTAGTATACGCAAACTACTAATATATGTCATGAATATATGTCCTGAAATATTTCATCAACAACAAAGCAAAGCAAAACAAAAAAACTCTTTGAGTTACAGCAGTGTAAACAGGCACAAAAACCTACAAAACAGCCATTTTAGTGGTAATCCTATTACCTGATAATAATTGGAATGAAAATATTTTACTTAAAAAAATATGCTACTGGCTTCTACATCATTTTATGGATGAGTGATATACTGCTGAAACTAGAACATTTAAAGCACAAATCCTTGCAGACGGTAGCCATACTGACACGAATAGACTAAACTACAACTATAAGATGCCTACATTTTTAATGTAATTCAGCTGTTCTCTCCCTTCAATTTTTTTGCCAATGTATGCAAATTGGATACTTTTAAAATTGAGATTTCTACTCTTTATTTATAATGCAAATGACAACAAAAAATATGGGTGCGTGGTTTCTGAAGTTCTAGTTACCTTAAACTCAAATATTTTAAGAAAAATGGTTTAGACAAGTTTAAATACTTCTTCCAACAATTTTTAAGAAGCTAAATTTGGTGACCTGATTTAAAATGAATATGTGGATAATCAGTTCTTAGGAGCACAATTCTTTATCCAGTACTAAACCAGATTTTTTTGTTACAAGAATGAAAGTCCTTCATATAGCAATCAAGATTTCTTTTCCTGGACTATAGTAAATGCCTCAAATGAGGATAATGTGAACTGTCTGCAGCAAGACTACAATCACAGACTGACTTAGACTTTTAAGTATCTCAGACTTTTCAGTTCAGAGTGACAGGTAATTCACTTTTCAAAATCCAGCACAAAGCTTAGGAAACTCTAACGATAATAAAGTGTTCCAGGTGTTTCTCTCAGTGACAACAGCACAAATGCACAAAGGTCCATGGGGTTTCACCAGAGTAACAAAGAATGTAATTTGAAACAATGCCTCAAAGTCTTATATAAATGTGATTAGGATAGAGAAAAACAGTTCACTAGAAATATAATACTAGTATGCTTATTTTTAATTAAATGATTTCCTTACTTTCATATTCACACTATATTTAGCACTTTAAAAATGTATCTGCCTTTTTTTTCTACAAAATGTCCCATTTGAGTTAGGGAATTAAAGTGTAGTCGATTTATAAGCCATGTTTGTTAACTCATTCAAATGAATTTTGGCAACGTACAGTTGTACCACATTTATTCTCAGCAGCCATACCCCCCCAGTTTATTCATTTCCTAAAGGAAATTGCAAGTTAATAGAAAAAGCAGCACTGGAACTGCCTCACATCCTATAGTTATTAATTAAGCAAAGTCTGGTTCAGTAACTCTGGATACTCAAAATATAGTTAAACAAAGCCCAGTGCTTCTTGAAATGAAGTTTCAACTTCAATAGTCATTCTAAAAAATTTATGCATTAAAATCTATATTCTTCTTTAAAGAAATTCCTCTAACAATCTTTGAGAAAAGAAGCTCAACTTCTGACCACTTCTTAGTAAGGACTTTCAAGTGGAATATTTAAGAAATCATAGATGCATCAAAATAAGTTATTTGGCTTTTCTTTGGAGTCTGCTACTCACGTCAATCTGCTATATTTCTATATATAGTTTACTACCCTGTAGTCAATAAAGCAAGAAGCTGCACTAACTACTTTATTAATAATATATAATGGTTAGTAAACTTTAAAATGTACTAATGTAAGAAACTTTTAAATGTTTCTGATAGCTGTAGATCTTACAGGATAATTTATAGTTGTATTTGGTATAAAATGTTAAGCTAGCAGGTAGCATGCTGGGAAAAATGCACATAATCTCAGGTTGTGACAAGTCCATTCCTGTATAGCGAACATTTTCTTAAAAGTTAGCAGGTTATCATTAAAGTGATTTTTAGAATCCATCGCAATAAAAGGTTCCGACAATCTGTCAAATGTGCCTGTAAATTCTGACACAAATTTAAAAATCTATACTTACTGCAAGTCTGAAAGTTGGAGATACATGATGTTATAAATGATAAGTAAATGAAAAATATGGTATATCATGTTCATTGGCCAAATACAAGGTCCAAAGAATACATGAGACCACCTTCCATACATATACTGTGTAAAAAATACAGTCCCCCATTCTGATAATCAACAGACAGTGGGAGCTAAGCTAACAGTGTTGTATTTAAAAAACAAAAAAGAGTTTTCCTTTCACTAGGTTTCACAGAAGGTAAAAAGAAAACCACTTTTCAGAGTCTGATTGCCATTCATGTTCATGTAAGTAAGTAGTTGTTCTTTTTCACTAGGGAATCTTCATTTTGTGTAGTCTGAACAAAATGTATGTAACACACCAGAAATGAGTTAGGAGGGATTATTCAAGGTCAAACAGTAAATTATGTTTGCTATGTTATGTTTTCAGAGACTAAATTTCATCATTGTAATCTCAGTATCACAGTGGAGAGAGCTTGAAGAGGGAGGGGGAAGGTGTTCCTTACACAGGTAAAAAGGAAATCCTAGTGAGGAATTTTGTTTCCCATAATATGAGAACAAGGGATCACAAAGTAATGGCAGGTAAATTTAAAACAAATACAAAGATATAATCCAACCCCCACCCCTTTTGCAGCCACAGATCTCCGTGGGCAGAAGTACAAGTATAATTCTGCTTTTCATAAAGAGGTAGAGGTTCTGGTTCCTAGTCTTCAGTTGGAGTCAGTTTCCATAAAGGAAGCAGAATTCAGCCTCCAAACACCATTTCCATTAGTAGTACCTCCATCCTCCAATTTCTGCAATAACAAGGCAACTGAGCTATTGTAGACCAACCCTCATTGCAGGAAGTCTAGTTATGCAGGTAGTACCACACAAAATTGAAACAGTGACACTGGATATCAGTTTGCAATAAGTAATTCTTACTTTTATTTCTCATTTAAAATTATTAACTGGAAATGGTAAAACATATAAACTAGGTGATGTCCACGGTGAATGTTTCCTTTCCCATTTTATTTCATGAAAAAACATTAGGCTAATTATTTAACATGGTTTCTGAAAGTGATAATTATGGATTATGAAAGATAATTATGGATTATGAAAGAAGATTCTTTCAACAAATATTAAAATTAAAAGATTTTTCTTGCAGAACCACTAGGGAACTAAGTGGATGCTGAGAAGTGGTCCGCATTATTTTGTTTCTCTGGGTTTTCTTCAGACATGAAATCTATTGTCTAAGATCAAATCTCGATGTCATTTATCAGGTCACACAAGGGTATAATACAGCAGAAATTATGGGTTTTTTAATTATTGTTTAAAAGGTGAATCTAAAATATATATGCACTGTGCGCATCAAATAGAAGACTAACAAAGCCATTAGCACTAATTAATCCAAACTTCATTTTTTTTCACTTGGGCTCCTGGTAGTTCCTCCCCTTGTTAACAGGATTTGTTCTTTTAAATTCTTTAGGTGCTATTGAAAATCTTCCCCTGAATGCACATTTCCCAACTTCTAATCTTGTGCCTCAAGGATGTCTTTTCTAATAACTTTGCACTATTCTGGTTATCTCACATCAACTAAGGAATCTTGGAAGCCATTTACTGAGAAAAGATTCTTTAAGTGCTTTATTTATACTACTATATATTTTTCCAGGGGTTTGTTTTAACATCAGCAAGAAGAAAATGATGTTTAAAGGTTAAAAGCATTTGTCAGTGTGGCAAGTGTCTATACACAGCATTACAGCAACATAGCTGTGCTGTAGCACTTGTAGTGTAGACATACCCTAAATCTCTGTTTTCTGTTCTCATAGAGACTTTATATCAATTCTTCATTTGTCTGCTGTTTCCCTTAATGTGAAATACTTTGAAATCTGAATCTGAAATAAGAGACCATTAAATTGAAACATAACACACCACATTGCCACATCTCCATCTATGCCCACTTAGTCTTCCATCTCTTTGTTGAGACTACAAACAAGGGTCTCAGTTAGTGGCAATATGGTGCTGGTTCTACTAAATTACTGCATTGGTTTATTTTATATATGACATTAAACTGCCATCAAAGCAAAACAACTTTCATTCACTACTCACCTGGACTAGAGCTGAACAGGTGATCTGGGGAGTGAAAGACATGTTCCATCAGCAGGCACCTCAGCAATCCAGTCTTCTAAAACTGGTTTTATTTATTTCTGAGATATATTAAGTAAATTTGACAATAACTGTAGAACATTTGACAAAATTGGGAAGGTTTTCCTTTTTTTTTTTTTTTTTAAACAAATGCTGTGAAATTCTGCAAAACTTTCTCTGTCCACCCTCCCTCCCTCCAAACTATCCAAATATTTGTGAAGGAAAACCTAGTGATTTACATCAGCTTCACAAGTGGCAGTCAGAAAGGGGAAAAATACATAACACATTCTCCTGGATGAAATAAAATATGTTGCTTATTTATGCATTGTTTCCAAAATAGAAAGCGTGTGGGGGAAATCATCTAGTTAGATTAGATTAATTAGACATACAGCCCATGAATCTCAATGACACAGTATATAGGTATATGCTCAGTCCTTCTGACTTACGTATTTTTAATTTAGGGTGTATTTTATTGCAATGTGGTGCTTATGAAAAAAGGAAGGATGAAAATAATAGCTAGAGACAAGGATAGGGTTGGCAAAGATTTTGTGACTCTTACACAGAACTCCTAGTGCACATAAACCTAACGCTGAATTGGTATAGTTTTCAGCTTTTCCTGAGCACACATTAGTTTTTACATAGAAGGCAAACTTGATGTAGCAATAAGACAAACTAATTAAGATTTGATGGAGACCAAATGTCTTTCAGTTGTATGCAACTGTTTTTAACCCAAGTCTTAAGAAGTGAAAAGATAATGCTTAAGTCAGGTTTAGCAAGACTTAGCAAAGTGAAAGAATATGTAGGTGAAGAGGGTGGCTCTGGGAAGTTAGGTTGATAGTGACACCAGGAGGGGGACAGCAGCACACACATGAAGCTTAGATATCACGATGATGGGTGTGGCAAAATATCTAGCTACATGATAGGGACAGGGGAATAGTGATGGAGCAGAGTTGGAAAGGTGTGGGGGAGCAAGGATTATCAGGAGAGATATAAAGACATAGAGGGAAACTAAGTGAGGCACTCAGGAGAAGGGGAGTTACAGTGGACAGAGCTGTGCAGGAGGTAGGCCAAGGGGGGACCTGACTGGGAGCTGTGCTAGCTGGCTAGGACAAGCTGCACCAGAATGCTAGTTAGTGGGGGAAGAAGATGGGACAACATGCTGCCAGCTAACCTGAAGAAGCTGTGTGCAAGCCACTGCAGTGGTTGGGATAACGGAAAAGAGGGTCTGCTGAGGGACAGAGAAGCAGAATGGAAGGCAGCTGAGAATAGGATAAGTACAAAATCAAAGGGTCCAAGTCCTCCAGCAGTGATTCAAACCCTTGATATTAGAGCATCTGTGATGTGCCAGCAATATCACTTCCTGCCATAATCTCCAGCTGAAAAGTGATTTTAGAGGATGAGGTAATTGAATCATGAGTGGGGCAAAGCAGAGGATCCCATCTAGAGCAGCCTAAGAGTCAGGGTCAGACAAAGCAAGCAATTGGCCATACTTCGATGCTGGGGACCCAGTGCAAAAAGGGAGAAAAAAGATGCAGCACCGAGTTCCCAGCCCTGATATAAAAGTCAAAAGGAAAAGCTACAAACTGTGGGATACATAAAATATCCTGAGTCGCATTCATTTTATAGATTGTTTCCAGGCTAACAAATGCTATTATTTTACTGAAATGTTACTGCTTCCTGCAAGGTCACTTGTAAAAACTATGAATGCAGTCCAGGTAAGACTGCAGTCCTTGATGATGTTTTAGTAGCTGGTTCATTTAGTTCTTTTTTTTTTTAATAACAGTTTTTACACCAGTGTCATTGCAATAAAGTATATCCTTCAGACAAAATGATGCACCATTTAAAAATATTAACATAAATTTCACTGTAAGATGATTAAGACCAAAGTAGTTCTATACAAATTAATTTAGGTAAGTACAGTAGATAAATAAATCAGCACCTTTCTACTTTCAGAAAGCACTTCAAGCAATTTCAAGTCATTAAAAATACTTTTAGCTCCAACATTTTGGCTCTTAGTATAGTCCTAATGGTTATATGACAGTATGTTCTACTACTGGCTATATGGCTTTTATTACATAGCCTGATCTATTTGATGATCATGCCAGGATATCAGAGAACTACCAAAAAAAAAACCCTAAAATAATCAATTATATTTTGGACAAGTCTAATAAAATTGTTAATCAAAAATATAATAAATGTCAGAAGCTCCTGTAAATCGTACATTTTATACATTCCTCTTGCTAAATATTTAACTGTTGGAGGAACAATTCTAAAAGGGGAAAGATATAGAAAAGGGACAAAAGCTCTTTACATGCGTTTTAAAAGGTCTTTCCAATTTATTTATTCAATTTCACTTACTGATTTATGACCTAGCTTTATACTCCTATGGCTTAATTTTTGACATCCAACAAAGATCTCATATGGATGAATGTCATTAAGTTTGATTTCTGGTTAGATTATAAACCAATTCCCATAAAGCAAGATACAGTCAATTATTTTCCCCTTATGTTGCTATCTTGAAATATTACTGGTTTTTAATATACTCCTTGCAGAATAAGAATCTCTCACCAACACAGTGAATTTCAGGTGTCTGATCCTGAGACAATAAATTTAATAAAGTGCAGAGTACAACTTCAAATGTATCTGATTTATAATGATTTTTGACTATGTTTTGATTTCACTAAACTTACCCAGACTACGAATGACTTGCCCCTCTCTCTATCAACATTATAAATCCACTTTGATAAAAATCCTTGCAGGCAAATGGTGGGGGGACTATAACTACACAAAACACTCTAGATTTGCTAGTAAGGATACACTTTGCATTTTTGTAAGGTTCAAGGAATATTATACTAGTAAATGAAATTACAGAGCTGTCAGTTATGCACTGGATCCCCATAGTGATGTTGGTATGATGAAATCTCAGGAACTCTTTGTCGGGTTTCCAAAGCTATGCAGAAGCTTTTCAAACCTGTGGTGCAGATACTCACTAATTTGCCTCACTTTTCAGCTGACAGCACTGAATGTGAATAAATAAGACACTGTTTCTGGAAGCACAGCACAACACTGTCAGATAGGGCTTTATACCAAAAATCCCATAAAGCTGCTGTCCAGGGCTGCTGTGAATAGTGGCGCAACAGCTACCCACTCTCAATCAGAATACTCATTGCACTGATAATTTTTGACAATTTACATGCAGTAGGCTGGCTTGGCACTGATTGGAGCTTGAAAAACAACATTAACCAGGGCCGGCCCACAACATTTTGGCACCTGAGGTGGGGAGTCCAAATGCTCCCTCGCTTGGACCAAAACTTTGAAAGGTCTCAATTCTGCCTTCTTCCTGTTCTACTCCTCTCATGGTACTGCTCTGCTACCTACCCCAATAAAGGAGAACTAACAACTTAAAATGCCTTGTTCAAAAATTTTAAGTAACACTTAACTTTCAGACGCCTGAACAGCAAATGTAACTTTACTTGTTTGCATAGTAAACACTGGCATTTTTATCCGGGCACTGGCATCCCAAAAATAAGAGGGAACTGGTGCTCTATGAACAACAAAAATACAACAACAAAGAAAACCTGTACTAATCTAACTAATGAATACCACAATTCACAGTAAGGAAGATAATTTCTCAAGAAACTTGCTGTAGCAAATTGATGAGCTCTGACTACTGATCATGGATAGTAAGAAGGAACTCGGGGAGAGTCTCCGGCAGCTCTACCCTTTATACCATTGTGCAGCAGCATGAGGCAGCAGAGGGTGCTTGTGCCACCCCGACAGGTACTAATAAGGGAAAAATCTACTCTGGTGGATGGGTGCATACACACCTAACGGGGGAAAAACGTGCAATCATTTGAAGAAGATATAATTTTACTGCTCAGCCAATAATAATTTGAATAATATCACAAAGACCATTTCTGACTCAAGTTTCTTTCATCTATATGAATTTTCTATATAGCAATGGAAAAACACATTATTTGCTTTTGAAGACTAACAGTAGATGAAGTTAAAATATAATGTATTATAGTTGTTCATTACTGAACAACAACTAGACAGCCTGTTGGACAGATTCTATCACCTAGAACTGGAAGGGACCTTGAAAGGTCATCAAGTACAGCCCCCTGCCTTCACTAGCAGGACCAAGTACTGATTTTGCCCCAGCTCCCTAAGTGGTCCCCTCAAGGATTGAGCTCACAACCCTGGGTTTAAAAGGCCAATGCTCAACCCTCTGAGCTATCCCTCCCCTACGAAAAGTAATAAATATTTTAAAAGTGTATAAAATTTGGGATTGCAACAAGGGTACAAAAATATGAAATGTGAAATTATATATTTCTCCAACTGAAGTTATTAACAATAATTCTGTTCTTGTGACTGTTTTTATTTTTAGCTATCATGACCTTACAGAACCTTAATCTTTTCTGTGCACCTATATACCGTAAGCCAAGACAATTCAACCCTTTTAGTAGCAATACAGGGTGCTCAGAGAAGAACTCTCAAGTACTATTATCTCTGGTACCATCAAACACACTATAATTTGTGCTGTGTATAGCAGTTTTGAAATGTCGTGAGATGGAGTGATTCATGCTTTTTATTTTTCTTGACAATAGATTTTAATATTTTCTGGTGTTTAGAGTGTCAGCTTTTTGACAATGTACATTACATTTTATTTTCTTGTTATCTGAAAGCTAAATTGTTTGACTTGGTATAAAATAAAGCATATCACTTGACTACCACTTCTACCCCCTCTTTTCTTCTCATGGATACATTTGCAGAGTGAATAGCTTGTGATCAGGAAATGAAGCCAGGGGGAAAAAGAAGAAAAAAGAAAAGAGAGAGAAAGGAGCCCACCCTCAAAACAAAACAAAACCAAAAAATAGTGTAAGGAAAGTATATGGATCTTTATAAATGAGAATAATGTAATCACAACACCTATGAATTTTGAAAAAAAAGATTTTCTCCAGAAAAAAGATGGATTTATTCAACTCAAAATATTATAGGTTTCATTTACAGAGGTGCTCACGCCTTTTAAAATCGGACCAGATATATACACACAGGGAAGTTTCTAAAGCAGTGCTATCTGAATATTTAGGCTGGGATTTCCAAAGCAGCTAATGAGATTTGGGCACCTAACTCCCACTGAAATTCAATGGAATTGGGGTGCCTACTCCCTTAGGCGCCTTTAAAAATCCCAGACTAACTTTTCAGATAGCATTGCCAGAGGTTTTTTTTAAACATTAAAGTCTCGCAGTCTTAGTATTGCTACTCAACAGGATGGGTAGAGAGTATCATTACTATAGCACTATACTTGTGAAATAACTCATGCATTAGGCTCTGGGGCATGTAAGTCTTTAAAGTGCAATGGAAGATCAATGGAATACAAAAGTTCATATAAAGAATAGTCTCAAAATCTGACAATTCTCAGAAGGGGAAATAGTGTAGATCTTTATGAAATACACCACCACACAAACTATTTCCAGAATTGCAGCAGCGGTGTCATTTACCCTGAAGGAACTGAGTTTCAGAGCTGTTTGTGACAAGCAATCTAGATATTGGACACAGAACCAAAGGGACAATGAATGCGACAAAACTGACATTTATACTAGTGGTGCCAAAATCATTTTATAGCTCACACTTTCCCTGAAGAAAACCAAATTTATGTGGTCCTGAAAACTTCGTTGAGATAAAGGCAAATCATTTCATGTTTTTAAGGGAAAATGGGAGTGGAAAGGGCAATGCCTGTAGGCGTGGGCAGCATGCAAAGCCACGTGGTTGCACCTCCGCTTAGGAACTGGAGGTAGATGTTGCTGCTTCCCAGGAGCCGCCTGAGGTAAGCGTCGCCTGGAGCCCTCACCCCCTCCCGTGCCCCAATCCCCTGCCCTGAGCCCCCTACTGCACCCCAGCCCCACCCCAGAGCCCGAGCCCTCACATTCACACCCCAACCCGCTGCCCCAGCCCAGATCCCCTGCACGCAGCCTGAACCCCTCATTTCTGGCCCCACCCCAGTGCCCACACTCCCATCCCAAAGCCTGTATCCCCTCCAACACCCCAATCCCCTGCCTCAACCTGGTGCCCATGCCCATACCCCAATCTGGAGCCTCTCCTGCACTCCAAAGCCCTCATGTCCAACCCCATCCCAGAGTCTGTACCCCCAGCCAGAACCCTCACCCCCTCCTACACCCCAACCCCTTGCCCCAGCCCGGAGCCTGCACCCCAAACCCCTCATCCCCAGCCCCACCCCAGAGTCCTCACCCCCTCTCACACCCCAAACCGCTCATCTCTGGCCCCACCCCAGAGCCCACAGTCAGAGCTCTCACCCCATCGCACCCCTACTGCATCCTGGTAAAAATGAGCGAGGGTGTGGGAGAGCAAACGATGGAGGGAGGGGGGATGGAGTGAACGGGGTCATGGCCTCGGAGAAGGAGCAGGGCAGGGAGCAGGGCAAGGGTGTTCGGTTTTCTGCAAATACAAAGTTGGCAACCGTAGTGGTATGTAACCAGTCCCTTAAAATTAGCTTCTGTACCAGATGACTGGAGGGTAGCTAATGTAATGCTGATTTTTAAAAAAGGCTTCAGCGGTGTCCTGGTAATTACAGGCCGGTAAGCCTGACTTCAGTACCAGGCAAATTGGTTGAAACTATAGTAAAGAACAGAATTATCAGACACAGATGAATACAATATGTTGGGAAAGAGTGAATATAGTTTTTGTAAAAGGAAGTCATGCTTTACCAATCTATTAGAATTCTTTGAGGGTATCAACAAACTATCCCATCGTGTAGGAAAGTTAGGAAGTATGACAAGATACCACTTTGGCTTAACCAGAAGATATTCAATTATCTGAAACTCAAAAAAGAGTCCTACAAAAAGTGGAAACTAGGTCAAATTACAAAGGATGAACATAAACAAACAACACAAGCATGTAGGGACAAAATTAGAAAGGCCAAGGCATAAAACGAGATTAAACTAGCTAGAGACATAAACAGTAACAAGAAAACATTCTACAAATACATTAGACGCAAGAGGAAGACCAACGACAGGGTAGGCCTGTTACTCGGGGGGTGGAAGGGAGGGAGACAATAACAGAAAAAGTGGAAATGGCAGAAGTGCTAAATGACTTTAGGAGTTTTGAAGCACCAATGACTACATCTCGAAGCCTCCTACTTTCTTGGTGTTCAGATGCTTCGCAGATTGCTTGAGTAGATCATTCAGCAGAGATTTTGAGTAGTGTCTCATGCTGAATATCATGAGTAAGGTTAAGATTTTGTCACAGTTATTTTTAGTAAAAGTCGCGGATAGGTTGCAGGCAATAAACAGAAATTCACGGGAGCCTTAACCTGTCTGTTACTTTTACTAAAAATAATTGGGGGAGGACACAGCCCCAGCTCCAGCCACACCACAGCCATGGGTGGGAGGCAGCACTGCCCCAGCACCGGCCAAAGCTGTGGGAGGTGAGGAGGGGGCCCTCAGCCCTGGCTCCAGCTGAAGTCAAGGGGAATGGGGGGGGCCCACACAGCTCCAGCTCCAGCCAAAGCCATGGGGGGGGATGAGGGGGCTCACAGCCATGGCTCCAGCTGAAGCCGTGGGGAATGGGGGGCATGGCCCAGGCTCCAGCACCAGCTGAAGCCATGGGGGGTAGGGGGAGTTCACAGCCTCGACTCCAGCCATGTCCACGGGGGACGGGGGGGTGCAGAGCCCTGGCTCCAGCCCTGGCCTTAGCCATGATGGTGGTGGGGCACACAGCCCAAGCTCTTCCTGCAGCTGTGAGGGGAGTGGAAACCACGGCTCTGGCCGAAGCCATGAGTTGGGTTTACAAGCCCCAGCTCCACCCCCGCCGCTGACAGCTGAAGTCGAAGTCATGGAGGTCTGGTAAAGTCACAGGATCCATGACCTCCATGACTAAATCATTTCTTTAATTGAGATTCAGTTTTCAAACCTGGGTGGGGGGTCCCTCACACAGACCTGCTTGTTACTCGTCCCAATAGGAAGTGCCAATTCTTGTGTTCCAGGGCAGGCACAGTCAGGGATCTCAGATGGATGCTTTCCTCCTGTCTTGGAAATGCAATCCTATGTATGCCTCCCATCCCATTCCACTCCTTTGCCAGGTGTTGCTGGAGTTCAAGGAAGATCATGTTCACATGACTCTCATAGGTCCGGCATGGCCCCAACATTACCAATATTATTTTTCTAAGCCCCATTCTCATAACGATGAGGAAAGGCTCCATAATTTGGATGTTAGAAGGGTGCTGGCCTTTTACTTGGATGGCACTAGATCTTTTAGGTCATCCCAGCTGTTTGTCTCAGTTGTGAACAAAACAAAAGGACTTTCAGACTTGACTCAGATGATTTTGTCCTGAATTTCATCCTGCATATGCCTGTGCTGTGATATTGCAAATGTACATCCTCCAGCAAGGGTGGTGGCTCACTTTACAAGATCTTATGCAGATTACACAGCTTTTTTGGTTTTAGTACTTATAAAATATATTTGTAGAGCTGCAATTTGGTCATTCGTACATACTTTTACTACTCATTATGCTGAGCATTCCAAAGGTGATACCAATTTTGGACAACCAGTTCTTCATCCTGTTCAGGTAGACTCTGAATCTCACCTCCAGTTTGAACTGCTTGTGAGTTCCCTGAATTGAATGGAAATGTGCAATCACTCAAAGAAAAAATGGTTACTAACCTGTACTGTAGCTGTTGTCCTTTGAGATGTGTTGTTCCTGTCCATCCCATGAGCCATCCTCCCTCCCCTCTATATCGTCATCTGTCTGATAAAAAGGAACTGAGGAAGGGCCTGGTGGAGCGGGGGAGCTTCCCTTTACTCCATGATGCGGCAGCACACGACAGTAGAGGGCACCTGCTCAACCCCAATGGTTACCACTATTGTAAAAATCTGTGATTCTAGTGCACTGGGGTCATGCACATGTGCCACACATCTTGACGAACCACAGAGAACAGATTAGTAACCCTTTTTTTTCCAGTTGTGTACATGCATTTGAGGGTAAATGTAAAGGTACCTCAAATCCAGGCAGATATAGACAAACTGACAGTAATTCAGAGAACAATAACAATGACTAAGAATCTGGAAAGATTGATTCAGGGCTCGATCTTGCTGGCTGAGCGCACAGGCCCCTAACAAGCAAAGTACTTAGGCACAGCTTTAAACAGGGGGGAGGGATAGCTCAGTGGTTTGAGCAGTGGCCTGCTAAACGCAGGGTTGTGAGTTTAATCCTTGAGGGGGCCAGTTAGAGATCTGGGGCAAAAACCAGTACTTGGTCATTTAGTGAAGGCAAGGGGCTGGACTCAATGACCTTTCAGTTCTATGAGATAGGTATTATTATAAATGTGAGTAATTCCATTGAAGTTAATAGTAAGCCTAACAGTAAGCACACAATTAAGTGTTTTGCAGGACTGGGGCCAGATCACTCAGCACCCTGCAGGACCGAGCCTTTGTGAGGAAAAGTGAAAGACCTGATCAACTGAATTCAACAAAAAGACTGCATTCACTGCAATAGCTTTAGATCATGCCCTAAGATAGATGTATGACTTGCTAAAATGATTATAATGGATATGGGGGTATGTTATTCCATATTCCAGCAGATTTTGTGAACTAAATTTGGTCCTATTAGCCAGGAGCATCCTATATCCTAGCCCTTATCTGTTAGTACAGGCTGGCACATAAAATCTTCTCCATCTGAGGAACTCATGAAGATTGCTCTCTCTCTAAAACTGATTCTCATCTCCCATTGTTCTCAGTGGTACTGAGCTCATAACCTGATGCCTTCTTTCAAAATGGTCATCCCCTCTAATTGTTTACAATGGGAATGAAGCCATGCTGCCCTCAGCTGGTGATCCCCTAGGCTGTCAGGAGTGGAAAGAAACACTCTGTCCCAGTCTCAAAATTGCCACTTGAAGGCAGCCTGTGACTTCATTTCCACTGAGAACAACGGGAGATGGCAACCATTTAGAGAGAGGATAGTTCTTCATAGAATTCTTGGTAGAAGAACATTATTAGTTAGCCCTACTGAAGAAGAAACTATCAGTTGTGAGGAATGATGAGGGGAAATGATCATTAATTGTAAAGAAAATTCTTCAAACGTAGCATATACACAAGGTTTCAGTAAATTTAAAGTTTCTGTTATTTTGTTATTCAGATCATTCAGGACAAAATAAAGGCCTGGCCCTAGGTGGAAAGTTCCTTAAGGGTCTCATCTTTAATGTATTTTAACTCCTAAACTAATTAACAGATTTACTTGTAAACTCTAAGAAAATTAATTCCATACTCAGAGTAAATACTGTAATTTTGGCTAGGGTATGCTTTTTTTTGTACATAACAAAGACATTGTATCTCTACTTTAAGTGCAAAACTTAATCTTAATTAAGGAGCTGCAACTTGTGCCTCCATAGTGAGATGGTTGGTAAATGCTTCCTCTATGGAATGTGATCACAGAAGCCCTGTATTTGCTCGAATGATAACATACACTCAATATCAGTGAGAGAAGGAAGGCATCGACAGAAGGATGCATGGACGCGCTAAGAGCATAGCTGAAAAGGAGAAGAAATTAATGATGGCTAAAAACAGAAATAAAGAGGATACATAGATAAATCAGCTGGGAAATACAATATGCATCCTGGGCTATTAAGATGTAAAAGGTTACTGTAAAAATTATTCTCCTTTTTCAACAGATCTGCTCGCCCACATGTATTCAGACTATTGACTTTAGTAGCAAAATGTATATTGCTTTTTACTCATATTTTGTTCTATAGGTTCTTATACTTCCCTCTTAACCATAGTATCTGAGGTGCCTGCCAGTTGTGCTTTAAGCAGTGTGACTAACAATTCCACGTGCTTTGTTCTTTTAGCCTTGTTGGGCCAACTCTGAAGGAGACGGAGCTGCAAATTCTGGTCCATCTTGAGCATCATCAACAGGATTGTTTACCAAGCTGCAGTTACTGACACCTGTGCAAACCCATGGCAGGCAAGGGCTTTGTCCAGATGTCATTGAGGGCAAGGTTTTTCCTGCAGAATGTTTATGATGGGGATGATGCACAAAATGGAAAGATCTCAGTTGAGTTTGCAGAGTTGGCAGTTAGAAAACATTGTTTTACTTGCCAGCTGAATACATTTGATATGGAGATAATTCAGTGACACATGCGGAGTGAAAAAATGGCAATTTTACAAACAGATATTTCAGTGTGGAACCTCACTTTAAACTAACAATCTTTCTTTACCACTGGCAATTATTTTGGAAAGGTCATAAAAAGCTGGGGAAGTATGAGATGATTGGAGATGTGTACTTTAGTTCTGTTCTTCAGTAAAAGAAAAAAGTGTGACTCTAAGAGTAATTTAATGAAATTAAGACAGGGGGAAATTAAGCTAATTATCAGGAAAAAATGTCTGATGCACTGTGAAATAATCTTCCAAGAGAAGTAGTAGAAATCCTGTTGCTTGAGACATTTTAACAATGTAGATCTTGCAAATGTACAATAGGGAGCAATGTCAGGGGAACAGACTAAATGACCTCTCTCTGTAAGTCTAACTTCTGTGATGATCATGCGTTGATATCTAACGCTAAAGAAAATATACTAGTTTAAAATTAGTATTTGGGCTGATGTAGGAGAGAAAGCTGTCAACGGTCAAACGTTTAAACTTAAATATCTTCACTAGTAAGCATATTTGACAAGAAGTAGTCATGTGACTGGCAAATGGCATTATATTTTAATATGTTTTTAATTTTTCCTATGAAATTCTCTTTAAAGATCTTAAATCCGATGGTAATTTCTGCCCCCTCCCCCCCAGTAGATATTTATATTCAAGTCTCGATGTTCAAAAGTCATTTTGCCATAGGTGGATTTTAGCATATAAAATAATAGGTACAAGTGGTTTTGGTGTCTACAATGTAATTTCTGAAGGAGGCGCACAAATGGTGCAAGTGGCATTTTGTATGCAAAATATTGAGGATTGCTAAAGAGGCACATTGGTAGAAATAGCCCCAAAATGTGGCCTCTAAGACATGTTCAAATGCAAATACAGTAGTGTCCCAGGAGCAAATCAACTGCATCAAAGATTATGCCCATAGCTGACTTCACAGGATGAACAGCCCACACTCCTGCAGCACTGCATTGCCTCATTAATACAGCTCTTTTACAGCCAGAGACAAATGTTTACACTTTGCAGCAGTTTCTAGCTACATGACACACTATGAGTAAAAAGCTTCTTTTATAACGAAACGTATCTTAGGCCCTAATTGGAAGGGGGGAAGGGTGAGGAAGAGGAGGGGCCAGACCCTCCATTCACCTTGGCAGGGGAGATATTCTCTACCCCTTCCATTCTCACTTTGCACATCATTTCCCCTAACTGGGTAATTCCCTACTGGGCACTGAACAGGCATAGCCAGTGCTTACTGCACCCTCCCCATACCACCCTGCACTGGGGAAGTATCAGAGGCAAGATGGGAAGATGTAGGGTAGAGGAGTGGGGGCCATTGCCAACTGAAGCAGTTTAGAGCAGCCCCGAAGCTGATTTAACCTGCACTAGATGTCAAGCAGAGAATCAGGGAGATGAAATTGGCTCCCCTTTCTGAGGCCTGGTCTACACTTAAAAATTAGATCCACTTAGCCATGTCACTCAGGGCTGTGAAAAATATCATGTCCTAAACACCATAGTTTAGATGCCCTAACCCCCACTATAGATACAGTTAGGTCAACAGAACTGATAGGGGACAGTCCCTGTTCTGAAGAATTTAATCTCAAATTGCACAAGACTGGGAGGGGAAGAAGAAGCACAGAGGTGAAATTATTTGACCAAAGTCACACAATAGGTATTTAGCAGAGCTGGGGATATAACCCAAGTTTCCTGGCGCCCATCCATTGTTCTGTCCCCTAGACATCAATACATAGAACATCTTTCTTTCTAGTTAGAGATCTGCTGGCAGATCCCAAGCACATTTCAGAGCCCCTATAGTTGTGGACCAGGTAATCAAAACTTGAGAAAATACTCCCTTGACCTCCACCCCCTCCACCCCAGTTTCTCTATTAATAATTCCTCTTAATCATTTGTATGTAAATAATTGCTCAGTTCGGTATTTAAAACTACAATGTGGTAACGATCTTCTGCTTCCTACACTGGTCCTACACTTTCTGTGAGCTATGACACTTAATCAGAAAACAGATTATAGTGTCCATCCCCCCCCCCCCCCCCACCGAGGTAACATTGGTAAAACTTAAATAAAGGCACATCTTATCTCTTCCCACAACCCCTTTGGAAATTTTCTTACTCAAACACAAGCAATATTTTAAAGCATTTATTTATTTATTTCCTCTTTATGCTACTCTTTGAAGTTTGACACTGTATGACTGACAAAGTCACTTAATTTGTGTAATTTATTGGAAGTGGAGAATGAATTTTGCTAGTTAGTAATTTCAGTCAACATTGATTCTGAGGAAGGATTTATACTTTTAAGACACATGGTTTGTTTTTCTTCAGAATAACAGTGCAAGCTGCATGATGTGTGAACTGGCCCATTATTTATTTTTAGTATGATGCTCAAATATTAGAAACTAGAACCAAGTGATTATCTGAACAGAATCCAGAGACTAGTAAAATATAATGTCCACACTTATTAATCTCCTTGTCCTAATCCATGTCACTCTCTTATAATCTGATCCACTCCCTCTGCTTTTGCTTTGGCTCTGACATCTTAAGTATTCAGCAGCACATCATGTTTTTACACAATCTCAGGGAATTTTCTGCAGATGGCTGTAGAACTCTTCATTTCATCTTCTTTTAAAAGGTGTATATGTCTAAATAATGGCCACGTTAATTGGAGGTGGAGTAAAATACACCTTGTTTTGAAAGGATTGTATCCCATTAGAACTATAGCTGTATTAGGTACTGGAGATGAAGTCTGAAATGAAAAGTATTGCCTTATACTACAGGTACTGCCAAGTGAAGACTCAGCATTTGGCACACCCTTCTCTTAGCTGACAAGAGCCAAAGCTTTGATCATTCAAAGCAAGCCCCTGTTCTCTTCAATTATCTCTCTGTAGAAAAACTTGCCAAAGGAGTAGAACACATATTGGGAAAGCCATTATTTTAAGACTGTAGTCCATCCAGTTGCACATTTTTGTCCAAAACTGCCCCTTTAAATCTGAATTTCCTCAGGTGTGTTGAACGTGGCCACATTCAATCCCTCAAATTTCAGGAAGCCATATAGGGTAACTACTTGATTAGAAAGTGCAGCCCTCCCAATTTGATTAAGTACTGATATATTCCAGATGACCTCACTCATTTGTTTGCAAATTCTCAGACTGCTTTCCTTCCATACTGATGTAGTGACAAGTGACATTTTTAAACTGCAGTGGATGCATACGTATTTGCAGTTATTGACTAATAAATTGGCATAGACAGTATGATTGATTGGAAATTAAATTTGTGCCAATCCTAAAGGGTGGAAATTTACCAATAGTTTTTATGTAAAAATGGTCAACTTTATTGTCATTTTTGCAAGAATAATTAATTTAAAATTAATAAACCTGCACATCTCTAAATAATACAAATACATAAAAATAGCATGGACAAATGTGCTTTGAAAACATCTAGATATGGGGCCAAATTCTGTTCACCGTAGACTGATGCAGTTCACATTGTCACATTATGTAGCAGGGGAGTATACAAACACTGATTGTACCAGATTTTGCAACATAGGGAGGCTGAAACTAGGTATTGTAGCTAACGTTCTCACATTCTGCTTGACCTTCCTAAAAGCACTCCCTAGAACTATTTCTGTGTATTTCAACTGACTTTCCACTCCAGAATACTTGGTGACATTTTGAATGACCAGACTCCTCCTTCCTGATCACAGGTCAGGATGGGTAGAATAATTCTTGGGGAGACTGGCACTTTGTATGGCCAAAGAAATGGTATTTGCTGTTCTTTATCTCCATGAAGATAAGAGAAGTATGCACCATGCGAGAGAGAGAAGAGAACAGCCCATGCGTGGTGAGGTTTATCAGACTTTCTCTGCCCCCTGCTGGAGGCGTCATTGTGCTTACAGCCCACTCCTCAAGGAAAACCCTCTCAGACCATGCTACCAACAAGATAGTCCTCCAGAGACCTAGAAGGGCCAGGAGGAGATGCTGACCAGCCAGACTGTTAAGGAGGCTTGCGTGCTTCTTCTCAGGGGCAATTAAACTGGGATGGAGAAGGAGGAGCTTCTCAGAGTTAGCCCAGAATTCAGAGCCCTCAAGCACGGCAACTAAGTACTTGCCTTTGGAGGGTGGATGGTTTTAGTTTAAAGGCACAGACACACAAATTCTGAGCTTTGTTACCCTTAGTTAACTGTTTAGAGACTGATGCTGAGCTTACCGCATGAGCTGCCCTGCTCCCAGCAGGTGGCCACACAACTTGTGGATTAAGGCAGAGAGTGCCTGCAGCACTTCTCTTGGCCCTGCAGAGGGTGCTACGGAGCTGCACCACCTTTGACACTATACATATCCTGGTTAGTTAGTAGTAAATGTCAGGGCTGGCCTTACCATGAGGCGACTGCTTCAGGTGCCAGACCGTGCAGAGGGGTGGGGGAGGGGGGCGCCACTAGGACCCAGAGTGTAGAAAATTGTGTCTGCTGCTGGTGCATATGTATTCGCTCTGCTCTAGATGCACAGAGATGTGGAGTGCTGTGCTGGAGGAAGGAGGGCACAAGAGACATAACAGGCAGGCAGGCGAAAAGGTGAGAGGGAATAACAGAAAGCAGCAGGAGCTGCAGGGAGAGAGAGGAGGAGGAGCCTCTTATGTACCGCTCTAGCAGCCCCAGGAGTCTGGACTGATTAACACCAGCTTCTCAGGGAGCTTCCCGTTTCCTGCTGCTTCCCTGAACCCACTTGAGGAGAACAGGCAGTCAACTGAAATAGTAGGAGCCAGTTAGGCCCTTAAGATGCTGATATCTTCCCTCACTCAGGCCCTGCTGACAGCCTGCTTATTTGTCCCCTTCAATTAAGTGTTGAGGGCTACTATAACTGGCACAGAACAGCAGTCATGAGTGAAAGAAGGAAATGTCCCTCTGGGGTAGCATTCAGAAAAAGAAAGCACGCAAAGGAAGCTTTTCTATCTAAGCAAGAAGGAGCTCTCCTGAGATACACAGACACAAATGCTCATGGTGAGCCTTCCGGCCCCAGTGAGAGTGTGAGTGGTGAAGAGATGCCCGATCTTCCAGTTAGAGTTCAGGTGACCTGGCAGCTACTGCAGCATCCCTGTCTCCATCTCAAATAGATGTAACCATGCACATTCCTGAAGTAAAGTGTACATCAGTGAAGAGTGTGGTGGAGGCGCAAGAAACAGCTGCTGCTGAGTTTAGTTCCTTAAGTCTAGATGATCCAGGACTGTGGACCCACTTGAGCAGTAGCCTGAAGGACTTCCTTGTACTGCATGGGCCACAGCAAGTGAAAAACTTCATGTTCCCCAAAGACAATGAAAATAGAAGTTTCCATCCAACACATTACTGGCGTGAAATCCCCAATGGTGACAAAGTGGCGAGGCCATGGCTTATATATTCAAAACCCCAGAATTCCACGTACTGTTTTTGTTGCAAACTCTTCCAGTCTAATGTTCCAGCCACATTGGGTTCTACTAGAAAAATCTGGCTAGAAATCTGGCATGCCATGAGAAAACAGCAAATCACCAGAGAGTATTCCATAGGTGGAAGGAGCTTGAGATGAGAATAAGGTTAAAGGCCATCATAGATGATCAGCATCAAGAGAAGATTGCATCACAGTCTCTTTACTGGCAAAATGTTCTGAAAAGGCTCATTGCCATTGTGAGAATGCTTGCAACCCAAAGCCTAGCACTGCATGGCACTTCAGATCAGCTGTATGTGCCAAACAATGGAAACTTCCTTAAAACTGTGGAGCTGATGGCTGAGTTTGATACTGTACTCCAGGAGCATCTAAGAAGAGGCACCACCCAAGAAATGTACACAGCACTACCTTGGAAAAATAATTCAAAATGAGATCATGCAGTTACTGGCAACAAAAGTCAAACAAAAGATTGTGGCAGATCTAAAGTCAGCAAGATATTACTCTGTTATTCTGGCCTGCACACCTGACATCAGCCATACGGAACAAATGACTTTAACGGTGTATTTTGTAACAACAACAGAACCTAGTGAAAATGTCCCTGCAATGGTGACTGTCAGAGAGCATTTTCTAGAATTTATTGACATTGATGATACTACAGGAGCTGGTATGACAAATGTGCTTCTTAAAAAGCTTTAAGATACGGGAATTGCGATAGCTGACATGAGAGGTCAGGGCTACGATAATGGTGCCAACATGAGAGGAAAGAACAGAGGAGTGCAGACATGGATCCGAGAGTTAAACCCTCAAGCTTTTTTTGTCCCATGCAGTTCTCATTCATTGAACTGGGTGGTCAGTGATGCAGAATCAGTTTCTAGTGAGGCTGCTGAATTTTTTAATGTAATTCAAAGCATCTATGTATTTTTCTCGGCATCAACTCATCAATGGCAAATTTTAAGCAACATCTGGGAACTTCAAATTTCTGTGTGGCTTAGTGTTGTGGCATGACATACTGTTTGAAATAAATGTTGTAAGCAAGAGACTCAAGGGTGTTGACTTTGATATATCTAGAAAAATGGAACAATTTGAACAACTGGACAAAGCAAAGTCATACCTACAGTCTTACCAGTCAGATGAGGGATTTCAAAACATTCTGAAGAGTGCAAAGAAGTTGGCAGAGGAACTTCACACTGGAATACATGTGCACAAATAAAATGACCACCCTCTTTCCAAATGCTTTTATTGCTCTGCGCATACTTGTAACACTTCCTGTAACAGTTGCCAGTGGAGAACGCAGCTTCTCCAAGCTGAAGTTAATAAAAACACATCTACGCTCCACAATGACACAGGAGAGGCTGGTCGGCCTTGCAACCATCTCAATAGAGCATGAGCTGGGCCCAGACTGTGGACCTTCAGCAGGAAGCAGTTCAAATCTTTGCCACCAAGGAGGCAAGGAAAGTACCACTTTGATTATTCAAATGGATAAAAATGCCAGTGTTTATTATGCCGACAAGAAAAGTTACATTTGCTGTTCAGGCGTTTAAAAGTTAAGTGTTACTTAAAATTTTTGAACAGGGCATTTTAAGTTATTAGTTCTCCTTTATTGGGGTAGGTAACAGAGCAGTGCCATCAGAGGAGTAGAACAGGAAGAAGGCAGAATTTAGACGTTTAAGAGTTCCATTAAGATTATTTTTACTTGAGTCAGGTGACAATTGAGAAAGAGAAATAATAATCAGGCACGGTATGTCCTTGGAAGAATAGCTAAATCTGCTCACCACCTTGAGAAAAAGATGCAGAAACATCTCAAAGGTGGTGATGCTGATTAAAATATAGAAGAAGAGCTAGCAGAGCAAAATGATACAACTCATTCCAAGAAGCTGCAAAGGTAACAAGACTTTATGATTCATTACTGTTACTTCTATATCTCCACAATGAAGGTTACTGAGTACATGTAGTAAATGAAAGGGACAAAGGAAAGGATCCATAAACTAGAGAATGAGAGACTGCAACTTCATAAAAGTGTGCAACAGTTCCAGCAAGAATTTGCAAAATTGAGAAAGTGCCTGAGAGATGGAGAAAACAGAATCAACATTGGGGTTCTCTAGGATGGAGGAGCTGAAAGCGTCATTTCACAATCTTTTTTGAAATATTGCTCCCTAAGAAGATTTTAAATCTGTAATTTAACTGCACTAAAACTGACCTTTCACATCATGCATTAATTCCTCATCTGCTGGCTAGGAAAAGAGCAAGAGCTGTTATATTATGGCACCAGAACTTCACAGATAGGTAAATATCCTGGAATCGCTGTGGAGATAAGAGCAGTGGAAATATGGAAGGAAAGGTGTTTATGTTTCAAGACTTTTCTTCTTAATTATAGAAAGAAAAGCTGCATATGTTGAAATCAGGAAGTGCCTGGGAGATAAAGGGCTAGATCCTCAGCTGTGTTGAGCTTATGCTTGGGGCTGTAAAGAGGGTTGAGGAAGGGTTGAGGAGGTGGCCAAAAGGCATTAAGTATGGCTTTCTGTATCCAGATGTGCTAGAGTTTTGTGAAGGCGATGTGGTGCATGCATTCTGCAAACCCAGAGAACTAGCAGACTTCATATGACAGAAGGAGGCCCATAGACTGAGGACACGAAGAAGCTTGTCACTCATAAAACAAAGATTCAGACTGATGACTATTCATTCAAAAAATTAATGCATAGGAAATCTGTTCTTTTTTTGGCTTATAGCTAGAAGTTATATCATGGAAGTTCCTTATACTAACAACAAAAGGATAGTTTAGCTTTCTGTCATCCCCGATCCCAGCCCCCTTTTTAAAAATAAATCTCTTCTACCGTTTTGTCCCACTTCTCAGTGATAATCATATTTAGTTGCAACTATTTCTGATATTATAATAGCCACATTTTGCAATGATACGTCTTCCATAACCCATGCTGGAATTCAATACAGACAGGCTGCTCTCTTCTTAGTGACAGGTTATAATAGATTCCCCCTCCCCGCCCCCACCATTCTATTGCTCAAGCTTTTTCTAATGATGTTCTAGCCTGAATATAAAGTTGGGTTGCCCTGAGCAGCATTTATGACAGATGGTGGTGACCGCACCAGACCAAGAATCTAGTGTATGGTATGAACTATTCTAATGCCCTTTATGGAGATGCCTGGGTCTTTTTTGGAGAGTGGATCTTCACTGACTACTATTACTTTGTACTGGTTGTGTAAAAATATATCTTGTTACCCTCATGAGTTATCTAAGGCTACCATGTATATGGACTTCTATTACTTACAGACTTAAAAAAAAGACTTTTGTACGTGGTGTTAAGACATCCTTGTGGAATGCAAAAGGCATCCAACACTCCTCTAAAATGAAAGACAATCTTCTTGATGGTTAAAAGGAGTAGTGCTCCA
This sequence comes from Trachemys scripta elegans, assembly GCF_013100865.1. Lineage (NCBI taxonomy): Eukaryota > Metazoa > Chordata > Testudines > Emydidae > Trachemys > Trachemys scripta. Next base: position 113,405,218 of record NC_048304.1, read on the forward strand.
ACTGCTTTCCCTCAGGAAACTCACTGGAATCAACTGAAGCATTCTCACTTGTGGCATGAAAAGATGGGGCAATATTCTCTTTACCATATGACAACAAATCCAGAGATGTTACTAAGCTATAAAAATTTCCATTTCCGTTTAAAACTTTGAGGACTTGGCTCTGGGAACAGATGCAGTATTGCCAGACTGAGACGGGGAACAGTGGTTTTGCTTTCCTTTCCTACCTCCCAGAGACACCTAGGAAAAGATTAGATAGGACAGCAAGGAGGTATCTTGGGTGACATTACTATGGTCCCATCACTCTTGAGAGCTAATGAATGACATATCAGTAAATTTCCTCTTACAGGTCTGATCCTACTCTCCAATGCAGAACACCTTGCGCTTACAGCATGAAATTTGATTAGGGTGGGTATACATACAAAAACGGTTCCTGACTTCATAACACGGCAGGAGTTTTGAAAGAGGCTGCATGCCCATTTCTGCTTCCTCCATTATGTTCTTATTTTTCTTAGATGGTTTCATGAAAGGTCTGAAAGTCAACTCCAAAGTCCCTTACTTCAGCAATCTCATATGTATTTGTAGTCCCTCCAAAGGTTGAGAAATTGATTTTTATCCCTATGTATGAAAAATTCTTTATTCCAGACCAGTGACTCTTTTCTAAGACCTGGGAGGGATGCGGTACTATAACTGTGATGAGGTATCCTGTGAGTTTCCTTGGCAACTGCCATGTGGCCAACATATAATTTTCAGACTATTAATTTAACAATGAGACTCAAAGAGTAGATGTAATGTGAAGATCAGCCACAGCATAAATTGTTTTATGAAATCTACAATTCAAATTACACTGTAACAATCCAAACATCTAAAAGAGCTGTGTCTGAAAACAATATTGAAAATAAGGATACTTCAAAAACAAAAATCCATTAATTTACATACAAGTTGTAAGTATATTGAATTCTGTATAAGGAAATTTAAAAATCACTAGGAGCTTTCATATTGACTTTATTGTAGTTCAATATGTTAAAGTAACAAATCCATCTGAGTGCCCAAGTAGACATGGCTGACCATATCTTGAATATCAGTTCACTGAATCAGTTAATGAACTCTTGGCATTTTAAACTTGGGTAAGTCATTAACTATGAAGAAAAACAAAGCTCATTATTCAGCTACTCATTCAGCTGCAGGCAAATGCACGGTATTAAGCAAGTAAACCAAACATAATACATAATTTTTTGCATTTACCTCAGCAAATTGCTGTTATCATTGCATGTAGAAAACAGGGAAAGGAATTCAGGATAATAAAAATGTGTGTAAGGTTTTTTTGGGGGGGAGGAGGGGCATGCATGGGGCACATGCAGGGACGACTACAAAGCAATAAGGCATAATGGCTGAGTTCCAATGTCAGCTACTTCATTTCTGTGCCCTTTAAAAGTTCTGATGTGAATCTTTGTTTCCTTTATGTTTCTTGAATATTTGCAATTCAGAAGAATGGTGAAAGGCAAAGACAAAATCTTGCATCCTGATTTCTTTCATTTGTGTTTCTCATTGTCCAGGGCCAAAGGTCCACAATGTTATAAAAGGGCTTTCGGAGCTGCATGCTCGCTCATCTTCATTTCAATATATTTCCTTGGGAGCACTATTCAGTCCTTCCTGGAGGATCTCAAAACACCGATAAAGTGAAGCCAGCATTCACTCCTTTAAATGCGGTGCTCAACTGTTTGGTGTTTAGGGCCAATGTATTAGAGTATCGTGTCTAATGTGTGGAATGGTAAATCCCCCAAACAGATATTTCAGTTAAAGAGCACAGCAGCTTGAGCCACTTCTCTATCATCTACAGTATTTTTGAACATTCTTTAGATCAGTGGTCTCCAAACTTTTTTGATCGCACACCCCTATCAGTAAAACAATTTTGAGCACGCACCCTTTGCCGTGCCGCAGGGCCGGCTCTACCATTTTTGCCGCCCCAAGCAAAACAAAACAAAACAAAAAAGCGCTCAGACTCCTGCCCGAACTGCCGAAGTGGTGCTGCTCCGGCGGCGCTCCTCCTGCCGCGCACCCCGAAGGATCCTCTTGCGCACCCCTTGGGGTGCGCGCACCCCACTTTGGAGACCACTGCTTTAGATAATAAAGGCTGCTGAAGTGAAATAGACACTCTAGAAATCCATGTATATAAACACAACATTTGTTTTTCTTGTGCTGGTGCAAGTTAAAAAAAAAGAGTACATGTTATTTTTCTCTGGACTATTATTTCTAAAGTGTTAAAACTGATGTGGCATAAGACCTTACATATACTGCAGTATTGTGAAGGATTCTCACAAAATAAAAGAAAGGAAAAAAATCCTCCAGCTCTCCAGAATCTCATGAGATTACTGTATCCACTTTAATTGCTTAAGTGACAAAGGGTACATAAACACATTAACAGAGTTACCTCTGTGATGAAACAGAACAGTTATTTAGCAGTGCATCAGAACACTACAAAATAGTTTAACACAGGAAGTGATGAACTGCCATCCTCTGTCATCCCACCCCAACATTGCTCCTAGTGTCCGCCTCTCCTCTTCCTCATCCCTCCTAGCGCCACTTTCCATCCCCATAGCTTCTGCCACCTCCAGTTTTCCCACATCCCTCTCACTTTCTGTCCTCCAGCAGCTCAAGCTTTCTCCTTACAGCTGCCTCTAATCCCTTCTGCCATCAGCTTTTCATTACTCCTCTCACCTCTCTCCACATCCCTCTTTCAGCCTGTAACACCACAAAGCTTTCCTGTCTCACTCAGTTCCCATCTGTTTGCTCTCTACTTCTGCCATTGTCAGGTGCCACCATTCCCCCGGCTTCTGCACCTCGAAAGCCCTTTCTTGCTTCACTTTCACTGCCCTCCCCACATTTCTGCCACTTCCACTTTTCCTAACCTGTCACAGCTTAGCTCTCATTATTGCAAAGCCTCCGCTTCACTCCTACCTCTGGACCTACTCAACTCCCCTGTGCTCCCTCATGCTCTGTCTCTCCCCCCACCGCTCCCTTAGTTCTGTCCCTTACTCCTCTGTGCTCTCCTAGCTTTGTTGCCTCTAGTCCCAATTTCCCTTGTACTTTTCTCTTCCTCTTTTTTGGATGTGAAGGGGTGGAGCCAATGTCGCAATGGGGTGGGGACACAGAACTGAATCTGCTCCTCTCTTAGCTGCCTGCCTGAAAAGTGGGAGCAGATTGGGAGAGGGACCCAATCAGGGAGATTTTGCCAACGGTACATCAGAATGGTCCTACAGGCAAGAGGTTTCCCAGCAGCTTCCATTTTCCTGCTGAGTACATCAGCTATTTCGCCTGCAATCAGGAGGAGGCCATGTGATAACAGGTACTGCTCTTTGCTCCCTGCAGTCCCTTCTGTCCAGAAGGCACAAAGTTGGGGGAAGAAAGACATTGTCTGGAAGTTGGATTAGATGTAAGTCATGGTCCCTATACATAAATTACACCCATGAGTACAGAACACCCAGCAACAGAAACTTCATGAGGGGACAGGCCCCCAAAATCATGAGATTTTAACAAATGATACATTTTGCACTATTGTTATTCCCTTTTTGGGTTTTGAGCCTTTAGGGTTCACACTTACAAGCTTTTGTCTACAACCAGGCAATATTGCCAAATCTCATTATTTTATCACGTCTTGTAATAATTGGTGTTTTCTCTTAAACCTTCCATTCCTGGAGTCATATGAATAAGTGAAAATCTCAGCTTTCATTTTTAAAAAAGTAAGTTTCTACTTCTCATGGTTGCAGAGAAAAGCATGAAACATGACCCCAATGTTCCCTAATGGCTCGGAAACAAGGAGGAAATAAAAAGAACCCAGCATTTAGTAGATTTTAAAAAAGTTTCATGATTATTAAACCTATCTTTTGATTTTTTTAGGGGGCCTGACTCATGATTTTTGAATGTTTTGGATTGGCAATACTGACCAAGTGATTAGAAACTGATTTTTTAAAATAAATGAATGTATTCAACTGGAAATTAAATTGAGATTATCAACTCATTTTATGTGAACTGTCATATATTACCTCCATCAGATGGCAATGATTTTTTAGTTCTTGACTCCTTACCAGCCTGGTTATATTTCAAACTAGCAACCCAATGTTTGAAAGACTTCACATCCCCTAATTAGTTTCTTGAGGCATCCAGTCCTAGCAAAAGGTATTTCTTGATTTAAAAGTAGAGACTGCTACCCTGTAACAGGAAATGTATAGGTCAGATACAGAATACCAATAAGGATTATTCTTTTCTGGGATGTAAAGCAATCAGTGAAGCACCGTAATTGGGTTCAAAGAGATTTGATGTAGAAGGTAAAGATTTTCTACTCCAACCTATAACCTAAACAAAGTCTTTAATATGAACCTCTATGTTTAATATCTCCTAGAGAAATATAATTAAACTGCCTTCTGTAGACGTTGTTTGCAGTTATGTCTCATTTTCCAAAGTGAGGTTGGGAGAAGAACTAGGATTTTAGGCTTGATACCTGTCTTACATCTGATTTAATGATATAATTGATTTCCTTTCCCCCCCCACCCAATTACCTTAACTAGGCTAATAATGTTGATTAGAAATATTTCTATGTACATTCAGTGCAGAGGTTAGTTCAAACACTGATGACGTAGCTCTGAACCCTGCAATGTAATGCTTTCTATTTGTATTGTTATAACACTGGCTTTTAAAGGATGTTAACCAATTAATATATTTAAAGTAGGAGCATTCTACTGAACCTCCACTCTCCCTTTGAGAGACTGACCAAACCTAACCTCTGGGTTTAAACTTGATAAAACAAGAATCATATAGAGGGGATTTTCTTGATAAAGTATTAGCTATGGGCTTTAGAGTTTACTAATTCTCTATAGTGCTCTGTGTTCCTCAGCTTTACATATGTAAGCTGTATTTCTGTACATCAATGTCTATAACCAAAAAAAAAAAATTAATTAAGGGGGAATCATGATAAAAAAATCTTACATATATTTTCTTGTCAGACATGTTTATACGAAGTTTATTTTTAATGGCAAAGCAAATGTAGAATTGAAATTAAAGTAGATTGTTGGTTTCAACTGCAACTCGGAGGAAGACTGAATGAAGGCAAAATGAGCAACGTTTCTCTGCCCCATCTATATCTGACAACTTTGAGACCTGTCAGTTCTTGGATCTAAGGCTTTTATTTAACTACATTATCTTTTTCTGGGTATTCAGCCCTTTTCAAAATTGTTCATAAACACTTCCGAACTGTTATTTTCTGCCCTGTCACTTGGCAGAAGACCTCAGAATCCTCTGCTGATCTTTGTAAAGAATGCAGATTGCACAGAGAATGGCAGTTTCACGGAGTTAGGTGCTGGTGAAAACGGATTGTGACATATCACAGATCAAAGGGCTTGGATTCTATTCGCTCATTGCTCAGTTCTCACGGCTAAAGTTAGCTGAGGGTCAAGTCACTGGTAAGAAAAATCTAAGCTTTACAGCTGTTGAAATACTAAACCATCCCAGATTTTTAAGTGATGTCATAGAAATGCAGTTATTACTAGCCTGCCACAGGATCTGCTGATGGCAGTTAGAGTTCTTATTCATCAATGGGCACAAATAATCGAAACAATACATCTGCTCTATGTTCTCTCTCTCTCTCTGGCTCTACTGTGATTACTTGCTTTCTTGTGATATTTGCCAGTAACGTCCTACTTAATCAAGCAATTGCTATCCTTTTAGATCTCCTGACAACGGTCTTGTATGTCCACGACGGAGCCGCAATCACTGAAGTAATCCCCCTGTTCCAAGCCTTTCCCTTAATAAAGATACCTGATAGGACATTGTATTTGGCAGCGACTATTACAACTGATCAAGCAATTGCCAGACTCATGCATATTTCCTGAAAGCTGCTGCTGTTCTTATTCATCATGAATCCCAGATAATTGAAGTAATTGACCTGCTCCAGGGCCCCTGCTTCAACTCTAATATTTGCTGGACTGGGACATTCGCCTGTTGTCATGTTCACTTAAGGGCTGCAGTGGGTATAAGCTTTAATTACTTTTTCCACAAGACGTAGTAGGCCATAGAGGAAATCACATTATTTGCATAGCTCGTATTACTGAATTTCCTGACACTAATCTGTTCTTCATACTCGTGCCATTCAGCTATATTCACAATGCCATCTCAGCATAAATGTTGAAAAGATAAGGAGAGAGAGAATGCAAGAGAAATATGACTCCCATATCGAGCTAGTTTCAGGACTATTACTGGAAGGACCATGAGGATTAGCAAGAGCTCACATTATATTTGAGCCAAGTCATTTAACATAGTTGCATTCTATTGTTTGAATGGAGCCCGATTAAAAATTGTTCTTGTGGCAGAAGGGCCCTCAAATATTTTACAGCTGGACCCTGGAATTTTGACTATCTCCCCCATTTATTTTGTTGTTGAGGGGCAGACTGTTGCCTGTTGCCTGATATAAAGATTTTACAATAATCCAATTAAGTGCACTGGCCATAAAAAGCTTTTATGCTGTCATCGGCTGTTGTGGGAATAGGGGTATAGATCTTAGTTGTAGTCACATTATATTGCTTGGTTTTATTTGAGATGTACAAAAATACTGCATTTACTCACTAGATTACATCCCACTCCTGAATTTACTGTCTTCATCTCAAGGATGGATGCCGTGCTGTGTTCATGGTTCTGCTTAGCATCTGAGTAGGTCACAAACTGATCTGCAACTGATTGGCAATGGCTGTTAGAAATCCATACCTGCAATATTCCTCAAATGTCAACCATATATTGTAATATTTCACCTCGTTCATTAACATCTGACTTTTCTGAAGCTTCACTTCCTTCTCCAGTCTTGGAGTTCAACATTTTGCCCTGAATAAAGTACAGAATATACTATTGTACATTCTTCTATTTTGAAAGACTTCTTACAACAGCCACATGTCTCTCATATGGATGACATGCTTTACAGTTCAAGATTTTTCTTCATCTACCATTTTCTCTTCTCTCCTTCCAGCTCCCTAAATTCACACATATGGTTGTTATAGTTATAGTGATTTAAAAGAGAGATTCTGATTTTAAAGCTAGAAAGGCTGCAAAACCTTATAAAGGTGCCCAGATAAGAAGGATAATCTAACAATATAAAATGGTACAGTTAGTTAACTATGCCTTACACTGAAGTTTTCTCTTTAGATGGAGGGCAAACTGATTCAGAAAGTCAAGACAATTTGTTGAGAACAAGACACATTTTACAAGTAAATTGTACCTTGAAAATAGAAGACAATGCCTGAGTGAAATTGTGTTCATCAGAATTACCTCGAAGAAAAGTAATGCTGTTTTCTTTTTGTTAAAAAGATAAAAACAAAAAAAAAAGCCCCTATCATATTTCTAGATAGAGATGGTTCAAAATATATTGGCCAAAGTTTTCTGATTTGTGAGGCTGAATTTTAGACGAGGCTCAGAATATGATTTCCATTTCAGACAGGAAGTGAAAATCTTTTAATTTTTACAACACACACACATACACACACAGAGTGATGTTACCAGATACAGTCCAGACCAATGAGGGGCCTGTGTCACCCTTGCCCTACAACATTGGGTGCCTTACAATGCCTTGCTGAAGTAGCTGCCAACTGTGCCATTCACAAACAGCCTTTCAGCATTCAAGCCACACCCAGAGTGGCTGTGTGTAACTGCAGCCTGCCAGTCACACTTGGGTTACACTCTGGGCTCTCAACAGCCTTGGTTACATAGGTGCTGACTCCGATGGTGCTCCGGGGCTGGAGCACCCAGGGAAAAAAATCAGTGGGTGCTTAGCACCCATCGGGATCCCCTCTCCTCCTCCAGCACCTCCCATCCCATTTGCCAGCGGCCCCATCGATCAACTCTTCCCCCTCTCTCCCAGCGCCTCCCACCACCGCGATCAGCTGTTCCGTGATGCGCAGCATGTGCTGGGGTGGGGGAGGAGCAGGGATGGGGTGTCTAGGGCACAGCAGGGGGTTGAGCACCCCAGGGCCCAGAGGAAGCCAGTGCCTGTGCTTGGTTATACTGCAGGATGACCCCAAACACCCGCCACTCTCAGATTTCCCCCCTGAAATGTATGTCCTGTACTGCCCAGCTCTCTCATAGGGAATAATATGCCATCTTTATTATTTCAAATAGTTATTCAGATACTTAAATTTTAAATTAGATAAAACTAATTATTAATTTAGAAGAAATGAGGAACTAAAATGGATATAGAGTATCATAGTTCTAATATATTTTAAAAAAGAAATAACTAAGGAGGCTCGACATATGTCTTTCTCTATCAATAGCTTCTGAATGCAACTCTGCATGAAAAAAAAGGACTTTGTTCTATTACATTTGTTTGAAAGTGTGTGTAACAGTAAGGGAAAGCAGCTTTTTGTGAAAGAATGGCTCTATTTACTGTGCATAGGCAGATGAGTGAAACCACAGAAAGTCAGAAGAGTGACTTTATTTAAAGATAATTGGCCCTGACTAATACAAGAAAACAAAACACTGCAGATTTTTGTCAGCAGTGGGATTTAATTATACTCCATTAATTACATCGATGTGTCAACAAAAGGTCAAAAAACAAAACTTTAGAGGAAAAACAGAAAGTAATCCTGCAGCCTGACAGGATTATGGTTAAATCATGTGAAAGAAGAGAAATGAATAATAATTCATGCAGCACTTTTCAAGAAAATTCATGCTGCATTGAAGCTGGGTGAAAAATTCAGGTACAGTAACTTCTCACTTAAAGTCATCCCGGTTAACGTTGTTTCGTTGTTACACTGCTGATCAATTAGGGAACATGCTCAGTTAAAGTTATGCAATGCTCCCTTCTAACGTCGTTTGACAGCCACCTGCTTTGTCCACTGCTTGCAGGAAGAGCAGCCTGTTGCAGCTAGCTGATAGGGGCTTGGAACTAGGGTGGACCGGCAGCCCTCTATCAGCTCCCTGCTCCCCTAAGTTCCCTGTGCTGCAGTCGCCCAGCAGGCTAGCAATTGCAGCTGTCTCTCCTCCCACTACCTTGGAGCTGCTCCCCGAGGGAGGGGAGCTAATGTCAGGGTGTCCCCCTCCCCCCTGCTACTACACCCCACTTACCCCTTCTTCTCCATATAGAGCAGGGTGAGGACCTGGATGGAGAGAGACAGAGCGAGCCTGGGGCAGCAGCTGCATGGTTTGAGCATTAGCCTGCTAAACCCAGGGTTGTGAGTTCAATCCTTGAGGGGGCCATTTAGGGATTTGGGGCAAAAATCTGTCTGGGGATTGATCCTGCTTTGATGGAGCAGGGGGTTGGACTAGATGACCTCCTGAGGTCCCTTCCAACCCTGATATTCTGTGATTCTATGATACTGCTGTCTCAACTTCCTGATCCACTTAAAAAGACAATGCATTTAAGAGTGGGTCAGCTTACTTAAAGGGGCAATGTGCATTTCTCTCTCTCTCCCACACACAAGGTGTGTGTCTGTCTCTGTCTGCTATGCTATCTCCCCTCCCCTCCATTCCTGCTGCCTTGTGGAGTGAGAGGCTACATTAACAACAATGTGTTAACCCTTGAGGGCTCAGCCCAGTGCTAGTTCATCATTTAGCAGCAAGGCATTCCCTGGGAAATATCCCACCCTCTAACTTCACCACCTCAACCAAGCTTCACAATCATCATAGCTGTGAACAGTATTAAATTGTTTGTTTAAAACGTATACTGTGTGTATATCTATATAATATAATTTTTTTGTCTGGTGAAAAAAATTCCCTGGAACCTAACCCCCCCATTTACATTAATTCTTATGGGGAAATTGGATTCGCTTAACATCATTTCGCTTAAAGTCACATTTTTCAGGAACATAACTACACCGTTAAGTGAGGAGTTACTGTAAATCCTCGCCCCTGGCTTTAGTACAACTGAGAGCAGCTGTTATGCTTAGAGCCAGCCTTCCTTGCCCCCAAGCCTGTGTTCAACAACACTGATTTTTCTATATTTGAATGTTTGTGGTTTCTCTAAAACGACTGTAATTAAGTTGATACCCTCTCCCTAGTTACCTCTTTGACAACTGCCAGCGCCTCCTCCTTTATCTAGTGTGGTCACCTCTCATGGTGATCTGGATGAAAGGTTCATTTGCTTATCTGTTCCCTGCTAAGTGGGGTACCATTTTTAAAGAGCCAATATTTGTACCTACAGGCTTGGTTGGTAAATGGCTGGTGTTTCTTCTTCAGGGGTTGTCTCCCAGAAAAGCTAAAAGAAGGGGGAAAGAGCTCTTATGTTGTGTCAAAGAGCTCATTTCCAAGCAACCAGAACTTTGCTCAAGAGTATTAAGTGCTCTAGGCTCCCCTCCCAAGGGGACTTTGCTGCAAGAAATGGCATAGACCGAGGACTTCTCTGCGAGAGACATGTAGGGGACAGCAGCAGAGCTGAGAGGACTCCAGTGAGGTCCCACCTACCCAGTATGTTAATAAATCCAAATCACTAAGCTAGATCAGGTAGTGGCACCTCCTGATAGCAGCTTCCTAGAGCCTGGGGACTTCAAAGAGACACATGGACTACTGCTCTTCACTGATCCAAATTGTGAGTGGGGTTTGCTGAGTAGATGTGTGACATGGTGCAGCCAAGGGACTATTACGTGTAGGACATCTCAATGGGGTGAAAAGGGAGTTAGTCAGACCAGTGCCAAAATTACTGAAATGGGAGGCTATTTTATTTTGTTGCCAGGGGTGCTGGAGCAGTTTGTATTGTGGGGGTGCTGTGAGCCATTGAACCAAAGTAAATCCTGTAGATGATGGAAAACATTTCAAGCCAGGGGGTGCAGCAGCACCCTCAGCACCCCTAGTTCTAGCACCTATGTCTGTTGCTGTGGTTTCCCAAATTTATGACTGTCCCTTTTTCTAATACAGTCTTCCTTGTTTGTGCACAGTCTTGGAGTGCTCGTGAGCTGGGAAGTTCTGCCTTTTAAGGGAGAGTGCATTAGTTCTCTCAGGCTTTCAGTTGGGGGTTTGAGCTGGTTTAGTCATTTCATAAAATCATAGAATTGTAAAACTGGAAGGGACCTCAAGAGGTCTTCTAGTCCAGTTCCCTGCACTCAAGGCTGGACTAAGTATTATATAGACCATCCCTGACAGGTGTCTGTCTAACCTGCTCTTAAAAATCTCCAATGACAGAGATTCCACAACCTTCCTAGGAAATTTATTCCAGCACTTAACTACCTTAACAGTTATGAAGTTTTTCCTGATGCCCAACCTAAACTGCCCTTACTGCAATTTAAGCCCATTGCTTCTTGTCCTATCCTCAGAGGTTAATGAGAACAATTTTTCTCCCTCCTCCTTGTAATAACCTTTTATGTATTTGAAAACTATCATCATGTCCCCCCTCAGTCTTCTCTTCTCCAGACTAAACAAACCCAATTTTTTCAATCTTACCTTTGTCAAGGGGGACCCTAGTTATAGTGAATCTGGCTCTTTTTGCCGCCATTAACCATCTGGCAGAAAGGGTACAAGTAGAACTAAATTCTGCCTTTGTATGTACCCATTGATTTCTATGGCAAACACATGTACCCATCTGATGGCAGAATATGGCCATAGTTTAGGGAGACTCATAATCTTAGTTTGGACCTCCAGCGGCTCTATCAGGAGTCTACTTCTTCCCTTGCCTGCTTTCTATGTGGGTTCCACATGGTTCTGTGCACAACAGATGTCACACACCAATAGATGTCTCAAAAGGGATGAGTGGGGAGCAGCTTCCACTGTAGCACTGGCTTCTCTTCCCTGAATCCTAGGTTCCAGGCTTCATGCATTCCTTCTTGGAACAATCCACAGCAGGGAAAGGAGAATGGCATGGGGTGGCATCTATCATCCCCTCACCAAACCTGGGGATCTGCTCAGTCACAGGCTGTATTATTCTTAGAGTGAAACCCCCTCTGCTTTGTGGAACCTTCACTTAAGGTGTTCTCAGAGGCAGCTACTCGATTGCACCAGAATTGCACCAGGAAGCTGAGAGGAAGTGCAGGAATCCGGGAGACAGCACTCAAGCACTGTGCCTATAAACAGAATTTTTGCCATCCACAGATTCTAGGGATTACTCTTTCTGCAAGGGAGGGAAACAAACCTCACACTTCTATAGAAATATTTGCTCCTTACACTACCATCTCCCAGCATATTTTTCAAGGGAAAGGACCACGGGATTTGATTCATTATTATAATTATGGTGACAATGAACAGACATGGATTTAAAAAGCCATTTGTCATCTTTTTGCTGAACAAATGAAAAATCCTGCATTCACCTGGTCTTCTACATGCTCTGAGATTACTAAATGTAAGGGCCTGACACTGACACTTTTACTCGCGTTGTGTAGTATTGTATTCCTTGAGTAACCACACTGAAATCACTAATGGTCACACTGAATCATTAAATTACAGTTAGAAACTGAGCAAGTCAAATATTCAGAGCAGACTGACTACTGCAGGAAGCATATTTCTGCAGGGAACTATTCTGCTGGAGTTGGTAACTTAGAGATGAGCGATTAATTACACAAAAACTTTACACAAAAAAGACTTTCTTCAAATGAGCTCAGTTGGATCAGAAATTCAAATTAAGTGTAAAATATTGGATGAGCATTGATAAAATATTGAAAGACAAAATAAAAGTGCTGTGTGACACCGAGTTATAAGAGCATATTCACAATCCAGGGATTTTAATTTATCAGGAAAGATGGACTGAGCTGAACTTTGAAACTGTGTTAACCCTTTTGTCATCTCAGTATTCTTTTAACAAATTACAGGTATTTGTTACTGTGGGACTCTCTTCCTAGTCACAAAGTTCATTTAATGCCTGAAGTTTCTTTCTCCTCATGTTTAAAGAGCAATTTATACACTATACACCTGTTCAGTACATTCAGCCTTCTGCTTAGGTAGCTAAGGCTACTCTTAGTCCTTGGTTATTTTGTGCCACCATGGCATCATTAAGCTGTGTGAAATACCCCATTTTTAAAGATTGGTCTGGCTATGAACAATTTTGGAAGAGTATAAAAATTGAAATGGAATGAGCATTTCGGATAACATTTCAGATTAGACTATTATAGTAAAATGGAGCATTTCAATCAAGTCCTCTGGTATCTAAACTGATTTATTGCATCCATATTCTTTCGTGTTCCAAAGGTTAGGAAGAACTGTACAACAAAACTGTTTATACTAATAATTCATCTCACTTCCCCTAAACAGCTAGGTTGTGACTGGACTAGCTGCCTCCCTAGGAAAGGAAGCGGTAGGGGGAAGAGCATTCCCTCACAATCTCTCTGCATGGGCTACCAGACTTTGTCCACAGGGATAAGCTGATGGCATGCCCCAATTTTCTCCTCACTCCAAGTCAGGTAGATAAGGAGTGGGCAGTTGAGCTGGTGGAGGTGTCTTAATTTGCTGCTGGTACAGGCCAGCAGCAAATTACTCTCCTCCCCTGGAGCAAGGGGAAAGAAGGGAGGGAATGGTCACAGTGCTTCTTGGGGCTACTCCTAAAGTAGTACACACACAGTTTACACACCACTTCTTGCTCAGGGCTGTTCCTAAAGCAACAATCTAGCCCCCCAAAAATTCTGAAGAAAGAAAAGTTGGGGAATATGGATTATTTCAACATTTCCTGACAAAGAATGAAATAATCACTCTTACAAAATGAAAAAAAAAATCATGCTGTCCCTACTAAATTTTGTATATTGTAGATTGAAAATCTATTGCTTTATAAGCAAATCAAGAGGTGGTTGTTCCTACAACCCTTTGTAATCTTCATTGTCCTCTACAATATTCACTAGTACTTAGAAGTATAACTGAGCAGCATGTGATAATAGCCTATCAGATTTTTTTTGCAAATAATTTTTTGCTTGGGGTTCAGGAAAAACTGGAAAAGTGACAGTCCTTATAATTGTACAAGAGATAATTATGGTTGCTCATTTTAAAATATGCATCTTAATGGCAATGTAGGGCTAAATAAAAACTATTTCAAACTAAGATATAATTTCAAGGTTAGTATTTTCTTTACACCGTGTGCTGCAAATACAAGGAATTGATTATTTTATTATGTCATTTTAAATATGTATTTTTGAGCAACAATACTGTGTTTCTTAGTACCAGGGCTTTATTTTCAGTTTGATATTTCAGATCATCATCTCAAATGAGAAAGACAAAAGACTTATATATTTGAGTAGAGTGGTATCAAGGGGCAATTATTTTGGAGAGTAATCGTCAGACAGAGAAACTGGGTCCTATTGACAAGAGGTGGCGGGGCTTTCAAAAATGAGACAGGCCCAGCACAGAGGAAGGAAAAACAGAAGAGATTAGATCTGTCAGATGAATTTTTACTTCTGGGACTTTTTTTTGGTCAGTATTTATTTTCAAGTGTCAGAGGACCTGAAGAGGTTCTACTCCACTTCCTTGCAACTTTGATCCATGGAACACACAGGTTTGGGGATTCACTTTTTACTCTAAGAAGTGGGTATTCACCCACGAAAGCTCATGTTCCAATACGTCTGTTAGTCTATAAGGTGCCACAGGACTCTTTGTCGCTTTTTACTTTACATTTTTAACTTCAAGCTAGTACTTCAGGGAAAAATAATCCAAAACACAAATATTCGGGGACAATGAGAAGCCTGAAAAGCAGCAGTAATAGGGAAGATAGTGGACAACTAATTTTTTGTACATTACAGTTTTGGGCTGCGTAAGCAGAGATCTCACATCATGAGGCAAAGTAATGATGGTCCCCATGCACCCTCCTGCATTGAGATTCACCATAATGTGGCGCTCTGCTTATATTACTGCAGTCTTTTGTCTTGAAAAACTATTCGGGGGGAAAAATATGCGATCGTTCCAAAAATTACCTTTAGTACTTTTGCAACGCTATGTTTTATCCAGAAGTCTAAGTAACCAGTTGTCTTAGCATAGCTCTAATTTAGCCTAATTCTATTCTGCCGAGTGTCTAAGGCGCCAGACTCAAGGCTCTGTCTATTCTATGAAGACTGCCACTTGGCAAACAAAATCTTAGACCACAGAATGACTGGCAGCTCTTAAATTATGCTACACTATTTTAGAAATAGAAGACATAAAAGAATTTCAAAGCATAAATAAAATATTATCTAATTTGCATTTCAAAACATTTGCCTGAATATTTGATTTAATACTGACATAAACATATTCCATATCTGATTACATGGCATTTTTCTAAGTTCCCCTTTCCACACTTCCAATTTTTCCAGTATTTATTCAAATAGAGCTGGTTATGGTGATTCTGCTAATGCATGATGGGAATGCTGATTATATACAGTCAAAGCAGAGCTCCATGCCATGAACCATATGGGCATTTACTGAGGCAAGGGAGAGAGTCACTTTTATGTAATTTTAATGTTTTAATATTGTGTAATTTAATTTATGTCAAGACAAATCAGAAACAAATAAAGCAGGCTGCCACACTTCAACTGGATCCTTATGAGAAGACCTTTGCGTCCGAGCGCCTCATTGACTTCAATGAGGCTCCACGCAGGTGGACTCTTGTACCCCAGTGGAGACTCATTGATGTCAATGGGGATCCACACAGTTTCAAGGGCCTGCCAACACCAGTCAAATGCAGAACTGGGGCCACAATTTGCAACTCTGGCTTTTAAAAGGTGTTATTTAAATGAATAAAACTTTGTATATTAAAACTATATATTGATTAGCATCAAGTAGAAAAAAATATTTTGATTTACAGCAGAAATGCTTTCTTTAATGGTATGGAAGCGCAAGTTTTTGAGAGCTGGTTAGATTATTAATTGTCTTTCCATGTGCACTTATACATTTTTTCAAAGATTATTTTAAGACTGAGCACTCTTTGCTGAAATAATCTTGTACAGTAGCAAATGTATTGGAACATGGGATTTGTTGAGTATTTTGCAATTTAGTATATTTAATTTTGAATTTTGCTACTAATTCAGAAAGCTTTAACACTTAATCAGACTAAACTCAGTAATTCAACCATTGAAAAATGCAATGGTTTAAGATATAAATTGGAAACAACGTTAATGGTTACTTTTCTGAATGGCGCAGCAATAGAAAAATAAAGTTGATTACACTACAATTAATGATTTGATTGACTGGTTGCTGTTCAGAAAATATATTCAATAAGGTCTGTCCATACAAATTGTTACCGACGCCATATTACAAAGTACCAAATATAATGGGTTCAGGTAAATCTTTGAACTTCTTGTTTTGAATATTGATTTGGAGGACAGAAACTGAATGTTTATCATCCAATTTAATTTCAGACAGTTAACTTAGCTGTAATAACTCACTTTAGCACTTAGAGAACATTATTTATTTAATTTCTGTCACATTCAGAAACTCAAAGTAACATGTTTTGTTCCAAATATTCCATGCTGAAATAGGTTGAAGCTGTGCACTAGGTGTCATGAGTTGCACTGGATGAGAGGCAGAAGGGCCACACTAGCTGACACAGTCAAATTTCCTTCTACAATTACACCACCCTTGAAGAGAAGACACTATACTCCTCCCAGAACATCTGGCCAGTTCTGGCTCTCGGATACCATGGTGACGAGCACAGTATAAAAACTCAATAGAAAAGAATAATGTAGGATTCTGCTGTCTGGTGTACAGAGGAGGTGAAATATGTTCTTGGTCCCCGCCTTCATCCCTCCCATTTCTGATACTTTTCGGGCAGCTATCATCCACTGGGTAATAAGAGGGAACAAAGACTGTGATACCTGTGGGATTATGGCCACCCTCAGTGTATGTGTGCAATGTGAGGGAAAGTTCCTTTTGCCCTGCCAGATTATGGTTCATGTTTACATGTGAAATTTTATACTTAGTATTGCTATTTGTATATCAAAGTTCAGATCAGCTAACGACTAACAGAAGGTTACTAGATTTCCAATTAAAGGCTTAGCCATAGCTTTACAAAATGTACTTTATGTAATTTCTTTCAGGAGTTCCCAAACACTATTCAACATGTATTACTGCTTAAATGTTCCACTTTGAACATGCACCATAGGTAGAAGGTTATTTGCATAGTGACCCTCAAATGCAGTATTTTCAACACTAGCTATTTTTATTTATATATATATAAATATATATATATTTATACACACACACATATACACACACAGAGTTATATTGTTATATTTTAAAGCAAAATGTACATGTTTTAAGGGCCTGAGCCAAAGCCCACTGAAGTCAGCAGAAAAATACCCATTTACTTCAGTAAATTCTGGATCATTGTGGCCAGAGTAAAGAGGTTTCTTGATACCATGTGCTGTTTCCTCCATGTTATTCACAGGACACACTTTGTGGTGAAAAGTTTAATCTCAACGTGTTTTCCTACAATAGCTTATAAAATATGAGGTTTCTGGTGATAGTCTTAAAACTGATGTAGTTTCATATTATTGTTCTTTTTGTATAGTTTCTAAGAAAGCTGTTGTTAAGCTGTTTATAACTGTACAAATATAGGGTCTGATTCTGACAACTGTCCAGCACTCTCAAATCTTACAGAAGTCAGTAAGAGTTGAAGGCAGGGTCGCCCAGAGGATTCAGGGGGCCTGGGGCAAAGCAATTTCGGGGGCCCCTTCCATAAAGAAAAAGTTGCAATATTATAGAATACTCTATTCTTGTGGAGGCCCCTGCGGGGCCCGGGGCAAAATGCCCCACTTGCCCCCACCCCGGGCAGCCCTGGTTGAAGGCACTCCTTACAACAGCAGGAGGCAGTTGGCACCACACTAGATCAGGCTAGTAATGGGTAAATGACAAAACACGCTGACTAGGGGCTCTATCCTATAAACACTACTGTGCATAGTGCTAACTACCACAAGCAGTTTCATTGAGTCAATGGGACAACCTCTTGGTAGTGAGAACTATGCCCAATACTGTCTATAGACCAGATCCTATGTCTGTACTGACTTATTCTGTAAATGTTGAGTTATAATCTATGATAGAAGCCTCAAAAAACACCAACAACTTTAATGGCAAACAAGTACTCCTATAAAACAAAAAGGTATTGCTATCATTTTCAAACTTTCTTTTGACGATATGAATTGATTTAAAAAGAAAAAAAAGCTCGAACAGCAAAGTCTTTGAAACATCACCTCAAAATAGGTCAGATACTAACTTCCCAGACTCTGTTTTTATAGCATGAAAGCTGTCTGCGTTTTCTCATGACTTTTCTCCTTGTGGGAGCTCCCATGGATCCTTTCTCTTAGCAAAAGACAATCCATTGACTGAGCCTATCCTAAAGCTAACAAACTGAGCTTTCTCTGGAGAAACAAATGCAAACGGAGTGAAGATATTGACCACAAGTATGGTATGTTACCAGCACTACACTGGCATTGTTGGTTATTTGTTAACATATGTTAGATTCTAAGCAAAATTAAAATATTGTAAGCGTACATATATTTTAATTTTCACTGCAAAGCAGAATAAATATGGAACATTTTCTTTCACTGGAAAAAATCTAGGAACTCTTTTCTCCCCTTTCTGGAGTGTTTTAGTGGTGGCCAATTTGTCTGATTTTAAATTGTTTTGATTTTTAAAATTATTATTACTGAGATACATCTTTCTGATCCTTTTACCTACGTTACACAATTAAGCTATGTGAGTGGAAATTGCCTATTTTCATTTACATGTCTGGCTGTTTATCATTGCAAAAATAATGGGAGAAAGTCAAGGCTTTGTCATGGGAAAATACAATCATCATTTTACTTAAGAAAAAGTTACTGCACCTAACTATTTTCTATTAGAAAAATATTATATAGCCATCTTTAATTGTTTAAAATCATATAGAGATTGGAAAAGAGTCAAATACATACCAAAAAATTACAGTAACATAAATAGCAGGAAGACCAAGGGAGAAACATCTCCCCCTAAGATCTTTAAAAAAAAAAAAAGAAAACCAACAACCAACAGTCCAGGTTTTTGTCAGAAAACTTGGCTTAACAAGCCCTTGCTATATCTAACTGGGGGAGGGAGGGCGATACATTTCCCT
The DNA here is from genome assembly GCF_013100865.1 of Trachemys scripta elegans. NCBI lineage: Eukaryota > Metazoa > Chordata > Testudines > Emydidae > Trachemys > Trachemys scripta. Next base: position 113,424,206 of record NC_048304.1, read on the forward strand.
AGGGTGATAACACAGTTGAGGAAGTTCTGACAAACAGGGAACAATACTCTACGATGACCCAGGAATATTGTAGGCAAAGGAGGGGCCAATCTACTGAAGGCATCAATACAGAATCAGAGAGTAATGAATAAAGATTATTTTCTATCGTACAGCACACTACAATATGAGAATCCGTTGAATCCAGCAATAATTATAGATTTATAATTAAAAACTAGCCAACTGTTAGATATCCAAAAGTAATTATTTATGAGGAATGATCAGTCAGTGGGGGCATTTCTAGTGAGATCCTGCAAGGATTGATTCACGGCCCAGAACTAGTCGATATTTTATCATGATCTGGGGGGGAAATAGAAAATCATTGCTAATAAAGTTTGCAGATGACGGAAAGATTCTTGGGATTGTGAATAACAATGAGGGCATGTCAGTGATCTAGAGTAAAGCAGATCACTTGTCAAGTTAGGTGAACTGAACCAACATGCATTGCAAAACAACCAATGCAAGGTCATACATCTAGACAAAGAATGTAGGACCGTATTCTGGAAAGCAATGAGTCTTAAAAGGACTTAGAGAACATGAGCTCCCAGTGGGATACTGTGGCAAAAAAGGGCTAACATGATACCTGGATGTGTTAACAAAGAAATCCTGCACAGTATATTATCTCTATACATGGCTCCAGAAGATCACTACCAGGAATACCGGGCCAGATCCTCAGCTGGTGTAAAACAGTGCAGCTCCACCAAAGTCAACTGAATTACACAAATGTACAGCAGCCTACGATCTGGCTCTGTGTGTCCACTTCTAGTGTCCACACTTTGAAAAGATGTTGAAAAATTGGAGAGGGTTCAGAGAAGAGCTCAAGAAAGACCTGTCATTAAACACGCTTATAATGAGAGCAGGGAAAGGAACTCAATTATTTAGCTTACTGAAGACAAAGTTAAGAGGCAATTTAATCACTGTCTGTAAGTACCCATACTGAAAGAAGATATCTGATATTAGAAAGCTCTTTAATCTAATCAACAAAGGCAAAACAAGAGCCAATGTCTGGTAGTTAAATACATTGAAGTTCAAACTGGAAATAGATACAGATTTTTAACAGTGAAGGCTATGAATGCTTGGAACAAATTATCAAGGAATAGTCTCCACACCTTGGTGTTTCTAACTTGAGATGTGTCTTTCTAAACAAAGTGCTCAAGTTCAGTGGTTCTCAACCAGGGTCTGGGCCCCCCTGGGGGGGGCATGAGGGGGTTTGGGGGGGGGGGGGGGGGCTGCCAAGCAGGACCAGTGTTAGACTCGATGGGACCCAGGGCAGAAAGCCTAATCCCTGTGTGACGGGTTGGATCACAGAAACCCCCTTGGGAGCTGCCACCCGATGTGCAAAGATTACCCCTGCTTCTGTTTTCCCTGCCAGCTCAGGACTCCAGCACCCTGTCTTGCTGAGCCGGACAATCCCGTCTGGCTCCAGACACAGACCCAGGGTCTGAATCACTTGTCCCAAAACTGCAAGTTTACCTGAAAACAGCTCGCAGTAGCGTGCTTGTCTTTAGCACTCAGATGCCCAACTCCCAATGGGGTCTAAACCCAGATAAATCCGTTTTACCCTGCATAAAGCTTATGCAGGGCAAACTCATAAATTGTTCACCCTCTATAACACTGATAGAGAGATATGCACAGCTGTTTGCTCCCCCAGGTATTAATACATACTCTGAGTGAATTACTAAATAAAAAGTGATTTTATTAAATACAGACAGTAGGATTTAAGTGGTTCAAAGTAGTAACAGACAGAACAAAGTAAGTCACAAGCAAAATAAAATAAAATGCGCAAATCTATGCCTAATCAAACTGAATACAGATAATCTCACCCTCAGAGATGTTTCAGTAAGTTTTTCTCAGACTGGACACCTTCCAGGCCTGGGCACAATTCTTTCCCCTGGTACAGCTCTTGTTGCAGCTCAGGTGGTAGCTAGGGGATTCTTCATGATGGCTTCTCTCCCTCTCTCTTCTCTTCCCCCCTTTATATATCTTTTGCATAAGGCGGGAACTCTTTGTCTCTCTGGGTTTCCACCCACCCTCACTGGAAAAGCACCAGGTTAAAGATGGATTCCAGTTCAGGTGACATGATCACATGTCACTGCAAGACTTCATTACTCACTTGCCAGCACACACATATACAGGAAGACTCACAGGTAAATACAGCCATCTGCAGACAATGGGAGTCATCAAGATTCCAAACCATCATTAATGGTCCACACTTTACACAATTACACTAGGCCCTCAGAGTTACATTTTATATTTCTAGTTTTAGATACAAGAGTGGTACATTTATACAAATCAGATGAACACACTCAGTAGATTATAAGCTTTGTAATGATACCTTACAAGAGACCTTTTGCATGAGGCATATCCCAGTTACTTACATTCACTTATTACCGTATTTTCTCTAAAACTATCTCAGTTACATTATATTGACTTATTATCAAGTTTTTTATAAAACCATATAGACTGCACAACGTCACACCCTGATATGCAGGGCTGAAGCCCAGGGCCCTGAGCCCCACCACCCGGGGCTGAAGCAGAAGCCTGAGCAATTTAGCTTCACTGGGGCCCCTGTGGTGTGGGGCCCCAGCCAACTGCCTGGCTTGCTACACCCTAACGCTAGCCCTGGCTTTTATATGCAGAAAACAGTTGTTGTGGCACAGGTGGGCTGGGGAGTTTTTATAGCATGTTGGGGGGCCTCAGAAAGAAAAAGGTTGAGAACCCCTTCTCTAGTTTAACCACAAACTGTTGGGCTAGTTGCAGTAATCTAGGGTTACCATATGTCCGGTTTTTCCTGGACATGTCCGGCTTTTCGGCAATCAAACCCCCGTCCGGGGGGAATTGCCAAAAAACCGAACATGTCTGGGAAAAATACGGACGGGCACTTCCCCTCTCACAGCTGCTCTGCTCCTCCCCTGACTCAGACTTCGGCTCTGTTTAAGAGCCAAGCTGCCCGAGCCAGTGCTACCGGCTTTGGGCAGCCCCCGTGCCTCCGGACCCCAGCAGCTGGCCGGGCACTTCTCCTCCCCGGCTCCAGCTGCTCTGCTCCGGCAGCGCAGGGTCCGGAGGCAAGGGGGCTGCCCGAAGCCCGTAGCGCTGGCTCGGGCAGCTTGGCTCCTAAACAGAGCCGAAGAGTCAGGGGAGGATCAGAGCAGCTGGAGCCCGGGAGGGGAAGTGCCTAGCCGGGGGTGCAGGGTCCGGAGGCATAGGGGCTGCCCGAAGCCCGAGCGCTACCGGCTTCATGGTTTATCGGGCAGCCTCCAGACCCTGTGCCCCCGGCTGGGCGCTTCCCCTCCCGGGCTCCAGCTGTGCTGGGGAAGCGCCGGCCGGGAGTGCAGGGTCTGGAGGCTGCCCGGCAAACCATGAAGCCGGTAGCGCTTGGGCAGCCCTTTTCGCGTGGCTGGGAGGGAGGAGGGGGAGTTAGGGCGGGGACTTTGGGGAACGGGCGGAGTTGGGCGGGGAAGGGGTGGAGTTGGGACGGGGACGGAAAGGGGTGGGGCCAGGGCCCCGTGGAGTGTCCTCTTTTTTTATTTTTTAAATATGGTAACCCTAAGTAATCACCAGGCTAAATTCTATGGTCTGTGTTATGCAGGAGGTCAAACTAGGTGATTATATTTTCCCTTTGTATTTTTAAAGTGTGTAAATCTATGAAAATACATATATTTATATGTACTTGTTACAGTTCAGTATAGTCCAGGAGGTAGGACAGAAGACTTGGGTCCTGTTCCTAGTTCTGAGATTGACACAGTGCATCACTTTGAGTAAAACACTTAATCTTTCTCTGCCTCAGTTTCCTTATGTGCCAAATAGGGTGGATTACATACCAATCTTTGTAAAGCACTTTGAAATCTACTTATGAAAAGCAATATATAAATGTTCATTATTACAAACGTTGTTGTAGCCAAGCTGGTTCCAAGATATGAGAAATATAACATGGGTGAAGCAATATCTTTTATTGGAACAACTTCTGTTGGTGAAAGAAACAAGAGCTCTGCAAATCTCAAAAACTTGTCTCTTTCAACAACAGAAGATATTTCCTTACCCGCCTTTTCTCTCATGTTATCATAAAGTCAGTTTTTACAGGCTATTATATTAAAATTAGTTTCAAAGAGTTATAAATTACAGTTTTAAAGTACCTGTTTTCTAACAAAAAAAAACCCAGTATGGACTCTTCTACACGTCTGTTTTGTATAGAATTCTGTACTTAATGGAAAACTATAGTGAATTGTCTATAAGATAGTTCTGTATTCTATAATAATAACACTTAGCTACATAAGATTATGTGATAACTGCCAGAGAATCCTGAAAGAAGCACACTTCTTCATTTGTGATGCTAAAATCTAACTGAAATGTTGTCAGCATTTTTAGACACAAAATATTTTGGGCTGCATCATTAGTACAATAAAAAACTCAATAATGTTATAGTTTAAGGAAAGAAGTGTCAAAAATAGCAGACAGGGTATATTTGTCTGAATAGGCAAATAGAACAACAGTCTATTTTGTACACAATATTCATATGATAACAGTGCTTATTCCATTATAACAAAAAAAGCAGATTTTATTCCTTTGATATTGTTGCTTTTAATGGCTTTTATTACATAACTTTCCTGTTTGTGATATTAACTAATTTAGTCACATGGCATATTCTAATCCTTTGGATTCTGCTGCAAGCATTACCAAAGAATCATATATCTTCTCGTTACAGACAGTGATGGAGCCAGGTTTTGCAAATGGAGGCAGCGCTGGGTCTTGGTGGTGCCTCCCTATTCAATGGGTGCACTTTTCCTCTGCTGCAGCCACTGCCTCCTTGTTCTGCTGAGGGTGCGCCAATAACCCAGCAGAACCCTTCGCCCTGTTATCACAACCCCTAATCTCAGCCTGAAGGGCCCTCCTGCCACTGTTAACAGACAATATTTCTGTTTTAACAGCATTGCAGTAATTTGTCAAGTCAAATGAATAAAATATTCCATGTGCTCCTTTTTACAAGGTGGATCTAATCCTAGAAAAGACTCTATAGACCTCCTATATGCAAAACAGATTAAGAGAGATACATTCTTTTCCCCACAGTTACTTTATTATTCCTTTTTAGTATTATTAACAAAGTCACATCACCAGTGCAGGTTGAAACAGCTGAGGAAGGAAAACACTGATTTTCCGCCTCCTAGAGAAGTCTGGAGTTGTATGATTGAATAGTGAACACATCTTTAAAGAGCATATATTATATATGTAACCCCTCTTTCCTCCCTGGGTTACTCAGCAGCAGGCAACACCCACCTATGTGCCTGGGCACCTGATGATCATTAAGAAGATCCGGAATATCCCAGTGGTGATGTTGGATAGGTGGGAATCCTCTATTCACCCTCTGCTGCAATCCCTTTACTCCGAAAGGAATTTAAAATTGGAGCTGTCTCCTCCTGGCTGGCCCCTGTACAAACTCAATGGTGTGCCTTGGGAACCTCCAGGAATAAAGCTATTCCAATAATAAATAATAATAATATAATCTGTGGCATAGATGTAACTCAAAAATACCAATTATAAATTATATAAATCCAATATACTTCCATTAAAGTTCACACCTTTACTGAACAACTTAAAAAAACAGGTTATAACAGTTTTAAGATTAAATGTCACTACTAATTTAAATCCACAGTGGGCAATTGAATAAAATCAATTAAAGTATACAGTAACAAATGAAACGTATCTAACTGGCATTTACACTGCCACCATTTACCCCACCCTGGAGTGTGCACTCCTCTGGATTGCAGAGTCCTAGACGCTTGCGTGGGCGCGCTGGAAGATCTGCAGCGGGAGACAGCGCTCTGTTGGGTCTGTGCATCAGTCCAGCCAAGGCAATAAGCTGCATAACCCCTCTGATGATTGGAGCTGGCCCCACCACATGTCAGCAGCTCTGGGTCCTGGTTCGGTGGGAAGATCACTCTGCCTCTCCTCAGACTCAGTCTCTCTGCTATTCCCCTTCCCTTGCAAGTACTTTCCCAAACTTAGGGTTACCATATCTAACAAATAAAAAAAGAGGACCCTCCACATGCCCTGGCCCTGCCCATTTCCCCACCCCAGCCCCTAACTCCGCCCCTTCCCCGCCCTAATTCCGCCCCCTCCTCCCTCCCACTCCCAGCCACGCGGAAAGGGCTGCCCGAGCGCTACCGGCTTCACGGTTTGCCGGGCAGCCCCCAGACCCTGCGCCCCCGGCCGGCGCTTCCCCAGCAC